>NC_044981.1:81977967-82185833 GCF_008728515.1 Papio anubis
ACTGAACAATGAGATCACTTGGACTCAGGAAGGGGAACATCACACACTGGGGCCTATCACGAGGAGGGGGGATGGGGGAGGGATTGCATTGGGAGTTATACCTGATGTAAATGACAAGTTGATGGGTGCTGACGAGTTGATGGGTGCAGCACAGCAACATGGCACAAGTATACATATGTAACATACCTGCACGTTATGCACATGTACCCTAGAACTTAAAGTATAATAAAAAAATAATAAAAAAAAAAGAAGTAGTAAAATCTAAATCAGAATCCAAGCAGATTTTGTGGGGGTTTTTTTTGTTTTAGAAATTTGACAAGTTGATTCTAAATTAGATACAGTTCCAAAGAACCAAGAATAATCAAAGCATCTTGAGAAATGTTGGAAGACTTGTACTATCAGATATCAATATTTATAACAAAACTACAGCAATTACAGCCAAGTGACATTTGTGTATGAATAGATAAGTAAAGGAATATTACAAAACATAGACCCAAGAAACAAATCTATGCATATATGGTCACTTGGTAACAACAACATTGCAAGTGCATTGCAATAGGTAAGAAGGAAGACTTTTCCAGTAAGTATCACTGGATCAATTAATTAACAATATGAAAAAAAAAATGGTTATGCAGTACTTCCTCATACTATACACAAAAAAAATAATTATGGATGGATTATATACTTGAATGTTAAAGCAATAAAGTTTCTGGCTGTTAAGATAAGATACTAGGTTGATATCCTATATTATGGACCTATATGACCTATCTAACTTGGGTTGATCAAGATTTCTTAAACACAAGAATCACTGACTTTAAACAAAAAGATTAATTCATTGATTGCATTAATATTAAGAAATTATGTTTCTGTCATTGGCAGCATCATTAAAACACATTATTAGTAGAATAAAAAGTAAATCACAGCATAAGAGAAGATATTTCCAATTTCTATATTTAAAAATCATTATATGTTTTAGAAACTCCTACAAATTAGTAAAAATGAAAACAAACAATTCAGTAAATATAAAAACAGTAAAAAGAAAAATAATACATGCTTCACAAAAAACATTATCAAAAGTAATAAATGCATATGAAAGTGCTAGAGCTCATTAGTCATCAGAAAAATATAAATCAAAATACTGGTACCAGGCAGGTACCAGTACACAGCTTCACATGTTAAAAAGAAAATATTTGGCAGTACCAAGAGCTGACAAAACATGGAATTATCATATATTACTGGTGAAGGTATAAATTGATGTAACTCATTTGGGGAAATGGTACTGAAGCTGAACTTCACATTCATCCTAGAATTCAACAATTCCAAATGTATGTATATATGCAACAGAAATGAGTATATATGTATACCAAAAAGACAAACAAAAATATCAATAACAGAATTATTCTTTGTAGGCAGAACGTGGGTAGGAAAGGATGACATTTTAACTTATGGAATGTGCCTAAAGAACTATACATAGCTTTAATCCTTCCATTACAAAGAAGAGAGGTTGAAAATTTTAAATCTTCAACTAAGAAAAAAAAAGACAAAAATCAAAACACAACAAAGGTCATTCTAAGAAGGAGAAAGAAATTATACAAATAAAAAAATAATATAATAAAAAAATATAATAGAAAAGAATAATAAAGCCAAAAGTGGTTCTTTGACAAGCATTTGAATAGAAAAAGCACTGGCAAGACTGGTCAAGAAAGAAAAGAGATGGTACCAATAAATGCTGTTTGCAATTTTTTTTTTTTAATTATACTTTAAGTTCTAGGATATATGTGCACAACGTGCAGGTTTGTTACATATGTATACGTGTGCCATGATGGTGTGCTGCACCCATTAAATTATCATTTACATTAGGTATATCTCCTAATGCTATCCCTCCCCTCTACCCCCACCTGATGACAGGCCCTGGTGTGCGATGTTCCCCACCCTGTGTCCAAGTGTTCTCATTGTTCAATTCTCACCTATGAGGGAGAACATACAATGTTTGGTTTTCTGTCCTTGCAATAGTTTGCTCAGAATGATGGTTTCCAGCTTCATCCATGTCCCTACAAAGGACATGAACTCATCCTTTTTTATGGCTGCATAGTATTCCATGGTGTATATGTGCCGCATTTTCTTAATCCAGTCTATCATTGATGGACATTAGGGTTGGTTTCAAGTTTTTCCTATTGTGAATAGTGCCGCAATAAACATATGTGTGCATGTGTCTTTATGGCAGCATGATTTACAATCCTTTGGGTATATACCCAGTAAAGGGATTGCTAGGTCCAACGGTATTTCTAGTTCTAGATCCTTGAGGAATTGCCACACTGTCTTCCACAATGGTTGAACTAGTTTACAGTGCCACCAACAATGTAAAAGTGTTCCTATTTCTCCACATCCTCTCCAGCACCTGTTGTTTCCTGACTTTTTAATGATCACCATTCTAACTGGTGTGAGATGGTGTCTTCATTGTGGTTTTGATTTGCATTTCTCTGATGGCCAGTGATGATGAGCATTTTTTCTTGTGTCTGTTGGCTGCATAAACGTCTTCTTTTGAGAAGTGTCTGTTCATATCCTTAGCCCACTTTTTGATGGGTTTGTTCAATTTTTTTCTTGTAAATTTGTAAGTTCTTTTTGTAGATTCTGGATAATAGCCCTTTGTCAGGATGGGTAGATTACAAAATGCTCCCATTCTCGTAGGTTGCCTGTTCACTCTGGACAGTAGTTTCTTTTTCTTTGCTGTGCAGCTCTTTAGTTTAATTAGATCCCATTTGTCAATTTTGGCTTTTGCTGCTGCATTGCTTTGGTGTTTTAGGAGAGGAAGTCCTGCCCATGCCTTATGTCCTGAATGGTATTGCCTAGGTTTCTAGGCTTTGCATAGGTCTACCCATTAGTTCTCAATCCATCTTGAATTACCTTTTGTGTAAGGTGTAAGGAAGGGATCCAGTTTCAGCTTTTTACATATGGCCAGCCTGTTTTCTCCCAGCACCATTTATTAAATAACTTTTCCATTTCTTCTTTTGTCAGGTTTGCTAAAGATCAGATGGTTGTAGATGTGTGATATTATTTCGGGAGGGTTCTGCTCTGGTTCCATTGGTCTCTGTTTAGCAGTACCATGCTGTTTTGCTGTAGCCTTGTAGTATAGCTTCTGAAGTCGGGTAGCTGATGCTCTCCAGCTTTGTTCTTTCAAGTTTAGGATTGTTCACAGGTAATGCTTTTTTGGTTACATACTAACTTTAAATTTGTTTTTTCCAATTATGTGAAGAAAGTCATTGGTAGCTTGATTGGGAAGGCATTAAATTTGTAAATTACCTTTGGGCAGTATGTACAATTTCATGATATTGATTCTCCTATCCATGAGCACATGGAATGTTCTTCATTTGTTTGTGCCCTTTATTTCAATTGAAGAGTGGTTTGTAGTTCTCCTTGAAGATGTCCTCACACGTTTATCCTACTCTTGGTCTCTGCCACCGTAACGGAGTTCACTCATGATTTGCTCTCTGTTTGTTTGTTACTGGTGTATAATGAATGCTTGTGATTTTGCACATTAATTTTGTATCCTGAGACTTTGCTGAAGTTGCTTATGAGCTTAAGAAAGTTTTGTATTGAGACAATGGGGCTTTCTAAATATAATCATGTCATCTGCACAGGACAATTTGATCTCCTCTTTTCCTAATTCGTCACCATTTTATTTCTTTCTCCGCTCATCATCCACAAACTCCAACACTATGTTGGAATTGGAGTGGTACAATGGGCATCCCTGTCTTGTGCCAGTTTTCAAAGGGAATTTTTCCAGTTTTGTCCATTCAGTATGACATTGGCTGTGGGCTTGTCATAAATAGGTTTTATCATTCTGATATATGCCCATCAATACCTAATTTATTGAGAGTTTTAGCGAAGGGCTGCCGGAATTTGCCCGCATTTTCTGCATCTATTGAGATAATCATGTGGTTTTGTCTTTTGCTTCGCTCATATGAGGGATTACTATTGATTTGACTATGCTGAACCATCCTTGCATCCCAGGGATGGCCCCACTTGATCATGGTGATGTTTTTGATGTGCTGCTGGATTCGGGTTTGCCAGTATTTTATTGAGGATTTTGGCATCGAGCAACTATCAGGATATTGGTCTAAAATTCCTTCCTTTTTGTTGTGTTCCATTTGTATTTTGGTATGAGGATGATGCTGACTCTCATAAATGAGTTAGGGTTATTTTTCTGTTGATTGTGATATTTTCAGAAGGAATGACACCAGCTCCTCTTTATACCAGAATTTGACTGTGAATCCTTCGTCCTGGACTTTTTGGTTGGTAGGCTGGCTACCACGCCCCAATTTCAGAGCTCATTGGTCTATTCAGTGATTCAACTTCTACCTGGTTTATTCTTGGGAGGGTATATGTGTCCAGGAATTTATTCATTTCTTCTCTAGATTTTCTAGTTTCTTTTTGTGTGAGGTGTTTACAGTATTTTTCTTATAGTTTGTATTTCTGTGGGATCAGTGGTGATATCCCTTTATCTTTTTTTTATTGTATCTATTAGATTCTTCTTTTCTTTCTTTTTATTAGTCTCGCTAGCAGTCTATCAATTTTGTTGATCTTTTCAGAAACCAGCTCCTGATTCATTGGTTTTTAAAGGATTTATATAGTTCCTATCTCCTTCAGTTCTTGCTCTTGATCTTAGTTATTTCTTTTGCCTTCTGCTAGTTTTGAATGTGTTTTGCTCTTGTTTCTCTAGTTCTTTTAATTGTGATGTTAGTGTCAATGTTAGATCTTTACTGCTTTCTCTGTTGTGGGCATTTAGTGCTGTCAGTTTCCCCTACACTGCTTTAAATGTGTTCCAGAGACTTGCATGTTGTGTCTTTGTTCTCATTTGGTTTCAAAGAACATCTTTATTTCTGCCTTCATTTTGTTATGTACCCAGTAGTCAATTAAGGAGCAGGTTGTTCAGTTTCCATGTAGTTGAGCTGTTTTGAGTGAGTTTCTTAATCCTGAGTTCTAGTTTGATTGCACTGTGGTCTGAGAGACAGTTCATTATAATTTCTGTTCTTTTACATTTGCTGAGGAGTGCTTTCCTTCCAACTATGTGGTCAATTTTGGAATAAGTGTGAGGTGGTGCTGCAAAGAATGTATATTCTGTTGATTTGGGGTGGAGAGTTCTGTAGATGTCTATTAAGTCCACTTGGTGCAGAGCTGAGTTCAATTCCTGTATAGCCTTGTTAACTTTCTGTCTCATTGATCTTTCTAATGAGAACAAATGAGTGAGGTTCCAAGATGGCCGAATAGGAACAGCTCCAGTCTACAGCTCCCAGTGTCAGCAACACAGAAGATGAGTGATTTCTGAATTTACAACTAAAGTACCGTGTTCATCTCACTGGGGCTCGTTGGACAGTGGGTGCAGGACAATGGGTGCAGTCACCGAGCGTGAGCCAAAGCAGGGCGAGGCATCACTTCACCCAGGAAGAGCAAGGGGTCAGGGAATTCCCCTTCATAGCCAAGGGAAGCTGTGACAGAGGGCACCTAGAAAATTATATCACCCCCACCCTAATACTGCATTTTTCCAATGGTCTTAACAAACAGTACACCAGGAGATTATATCCCATGCCTGGCTTCGAGGGTCCCATGCCCACGGAGCCTTGCTCATTGCTAGCACAGCAGTCTGAGATTGAACTGCAATGTGGCAGCAAGGCTGGGGAAGGGGTGTCTGCCATTGCTGAAGCTTGAGTAGGTAAACAATGTGGCCTGGAAGCTAGAAAAGGGTGGAGCCCACCTCAGCTCAAGGAGGCCTGCCTGCCTCTATAGACTCCACCTCTGGGGGCAGGGCATAGCTACACAAAAGACAGCAGAAACTTCTGCAGACTTAAATGTCCCTGTCTGACAGCTTTGAAGAGAGTAGTGGTTCTCCCAGCATGGAGTTTGAGACCTGAGAACGGATAGACTGCCTCCTAAGTGGGTCCCTGACCCCCAAGTAGCCTGAGAGGCACTTCCCACTAGGAGCTGACTAACACCTCACACTGCCAGGTGCCACTCTGAGACAAAGCTTCCAGAGGAACGATCAAGCAACACCATTTGCTGTTCTTCAATATTCGCTGTTCTGCAGCCTCTTCTGGTGATACCCAAGCAAACAGGGTCTGGAGTGGACCTCCAGAAAACTCTAACAGACCTGCAGCTGAGGGTCCTGACTGTTAGTAGGGAAACTAACAAACAGAAAGGACGTCCACACCAAAACCCCATCTGTACATCACCATCATC
Source organism: Papio anubis (assembly GCF_008728515.1). Lineage (NCBI taxonomy): Eukaryota > Metazoa > Chordata > Mammalia > Primates > Cercopithecidae > Papio > Papio anubis. Next base: position 81,984,202 of record NC_044981.1, read on the forward strand.
AAAGACCAAAGGTATATAAAACCACAAAGATGGGGAGAAACCAGAGCAGAAAAGCTGAAATTTCTAAAAATCAGAGTACCTCTTCTCCTTCAAAAGAATGCAGCTCCTCGCCTGCAACGGAACAAAGCTGCATGGAATCTTTTTAAAAACAGTAAATATAAATGACATGATAAAAATCCTATGAACAAATCTATGCTAATACATTTGGAAACAAATACAAAGTGAACAATTGTTAGATAAATTATCAAAACTGTTTTTTAATGGCTGTATTATACTTAAAGGCCCAGGAGCTATTAACAGGATGACCGTATACCTCCTGGTTGACACCTGTTTTCCCAACATTATTATCACACATTCTTTCACTCTTAATTGCTCCCGTTTGACAAATAATTTATGTGGTTGCCTATAAATAAGGGAATATTGGGGATTTATTGGGAGTTCATATAGAAGCACACCCTGATTTATCATCTGTACATAGGCCACTGTCCACAATTACAAATAAGTTGAATGTGATGAGATACATGTTGGAAAAAAATGAATATGTGTTTGCCTCTGTCTTGGCACACTGATAACATCACCTGGCTTCACACCCATGAGGTGCTTTATAAAGAGTGGTGGTGCTGATAAAGAAGGGATTTTCAAGTTCCTCAGAGCTTCTTGGTGCTCAACCATTCGCTCCAATTCTCTAAAGCTCCTCTGTCTATACAATTTTAGCAGTTTGCAGGAGAGTCAGGCTAAGATAAGGTTTGCTCTAGCTATTGAATATTTCTTCTAGAAACTCACCATACCCTATGCACCCCCATCCTTAAGCTAATTTAACCATTTGCTTGTTTACAGTTATGATGGATCCTTGATCATTTGAGTGGAACTGATTAATCTAACATAATTGCTACTGAAAAAGAAATTTTAAAATACATCATTTTCCTGTGATCATCTTCATATTTATCCCATTTTCATATTTTGCACTTAAATTTAATGGTAGCCCTTTTTAAGGATATGCTGGAATATACTGTGGTAATAACACCCAAAATATCGGTGTCTAACAAAGCTACATTTCTTTTTCATACTACATGTCTACAGTAGGTCAAAAGTGTACTGTTCATCTTTAGTGCTTGGAAACCCAGGCTGACAGAATAGCCATCATCTCAGACGTACTGGTTGCTCATTACAGAACTGACATAAGTCATTGTCTGTCAGAACTCACTGGCCAGAAGTAGTTACAAGGGTCCATCCCAAAATGACACAGCACTCACCCACCCAGCTCTGTCTTCAGTTTTTATTGTCTTTGGAGCCTATAAAGCCTTTGTGGAAAGTATTCTTCTTCTTTAAAAATTTTTTGTAATTGAAGATGTTTTTTAATTTTAAGTTCCAGTGTATATGTGCAGGATGGGCAGGTTTGTTCCATAGGTAAACTTGTGCCATAGTGGTTTCCTGCACCTATCAACTCATCATCTTAGTATTAAGCCCAGCATGTATTTGCTGTTTTTCCTGGTGCTCTCCCTCTCCCAGCCTCCCCAACAGGCTCTAGTATGTGTTATTTTTCTCCCTGGGTTCATATGTTCTCATTGTTCAGCTCCCACTTATAAGTAAGAACGTGCAGTGTTTGGTTTTCTGTTCCTGTGTTAGTTTGCTGAGGATGATGACTTCCTGCTCCAACCATGTTGCTGCAAAGGATATGATCTCATTCCTTTTTACGGCTGCATAGTATTCCATGGTGTATATGTACCACATTTTCTTTATACAGTCTATCATTGATGGGCATTTGGGTTGATTCCATGTCTTTGCTATTGTGAATAGTGCTGCAATGAACATATGCTTGCATGTATCTTTGTAATAAAATGATTTATATTTTTTAAGATATGCCCAGTAATGAAATTGCTGAGTCAAATGGTATTTCTGTCTCTAGTTCTTTGAGGAATTGCCACACTGTCTTCCGCAATGGCTGAACTAATTTACATTCCCCCCAACAGTGTAAAAGTGTTCCTATTTCTTCATAGCCTTGCCAGCATCTGTTGTTTCTTGATTTTTTAAAAATTGCCATTTTGACTGGCATGAGATGGTATTTCATTGTGGTTTTGATTTGTATTTTTCTAGTGATCAGTGATGTTGAGCTTTCTTTCATATGTTTGTTGCTGCATAAATGGCTTCTTTTAAGAAGTTCTATTCATGTCCTTTACTCATTTTAATGGAATTGTTTGTTTTTTTTCTTGTAACTTTGTTTAATTTCCTTGTACACACTAGACGTTTGTCAGATGGATAGATTGCAAACATTTTCTCCCTTTCTCTGGGTTGTCTGTTCTCTCTGATGATAGTTATTTCACCAGGCAGAAGCTCTTTAGTTTAATTAAATCACATTTGTCAATTTTTGCTTTTGTTACAATTGCTTTTAACATTTTCATCATGAAATTTTTGTCCATGCCTATGTCCTGAATGGTACTGCCTAGATTTTCTTCTAGGGTTTTTATTGTTTGGGGCTTTACATTGAAGTCTTTAATCCATCTTGAATTAACTTTTCTATAAGCTATAAGGAAAGGGCCCAGGTTCAATTTTCTGCATATGGCTAGCCAGTTCTCCCAGCACCATTTATTATATAGCAAATCCTTTCCCCGTTGCTTGTTTTTGTCAGGTTTGTCAAAATCAGATGGTTGTAGATATGTGGTCTTATTTCTGAGTTCTCTACTCTGTTCCATTGGTCAATGTGTCTGTTTTTGTACCAGGACCATGCTGTTTTTCTTACTATATACAGTATAGTTTGAAGTTGGGTAGCATGATGCTGTTGGCTTTATTCTTTTTGCTTAGGATTGTCTTGGCCATCTGAGCTCTTTTTTGATTTCATATGAATTTTAAAATCATTTCATCTAATTATATGAAGAATGTCAATGGTAGTATAATGGGAATAGCATTGGTTCTACAAATTACTTTGGGTGATATGATCATTTTCACAATATTGATTCTTTTTATCGGTGAGCATGGACTGTTTTGCAATTTGTTTGTGTCTTCTCTGGTTCTTTTGAGTGGTGGCTGTAGTTCTCCTTGAAGAGGTCTTTCACTTTCCTTGTTAGCTCTATTCCTAGGTATTTTGTTCTCTTTGTAGCAGTTGTAAATAGGAATTCATTCATGATTTGGCTCTCTGCTTGTCTGTTATTGGTGAGTAGGGATGCTTGTAATTTTTGCACATTGATTTTGTATCCTGAGACTTTGCTGAAGTTGTTTATCAGCTTAAGAAGCTTTTGGGTTGAGATGATGGTATTTTCTAGATATAGGATCATGTCATCTGCAAACAAAGACAATTTGACTTCCTCTCTTCCTATTTGAATACTTTTTATTTCTTTCTCTTGCCTAATTGCCCTGGCCAGAACTTCCAGTATTATGTTGAATAAGAATGATGAGAGAGGACATCCTTGTGCCTGTATTTGAGAGGGATGTTTCCAGTTTTTGCCCACTCAGTATGATACTGGCTGTGGGTTTGTCATATAAGACTCTTATTTTTTTGAGGTATGTTCCTTTAATACCTAAAACTGTTTATTGACAGTTTTTAACATCAAGGGATGTTGAATTTTATTGAAGGCCTTTTCTGTGTCTATTGAGATAATCCTGTGGTTTTTGTCTTTAGTTCTGATTATGTGATGAATTAAATTTATTGATTTGTGTATGTTGAACCAGCCTTGCATCCCAGGGCTGAAGCCACCTTGATTATGGTGGATAAGTCTTTTTATGTGCTGCTGGATTCAGTTTGCTAGTATTTTATTGAAGATTTTTGCATCCATGTTCATGGATATTGGCCTGAAGTTTTATTGTTGTTGTTGATGTTGTTGTTGTATCTCTACCAGGTTTTGGTAACAGGATGACACTGGCCCCATCAAATGAGTTAGGGAGAAGTCCCTCCTTTCCAACTGTTTGGAATAGTTTCAGTAGAAATGGTACCAGCTCCACTTTGTACCTCTGGTAGAATTCAGCTGTAAATCCATCTGGTCCTGGGCTTTTTTTGTTTGGTGGGCTGTTTATTACTGCCTCAATTTCAGAACTCATTATTGGTATATTCAGGGATTCAACTTCTTCCTGGCTCAGTCTTGGGAGGGTGTATGTGTCCAGGAATTTATCCATTTCTTCTAGATTTTCTGTTTATTTGTATAGAGGTGTTTATAATATTCTCTGATGGTTGTTTGTATTTTTGTGGGGCTAATGGTGTTATCCCCTTTATCATTTTTTACTGTGTCTATTTGATTTTTCTCTCTTTTCTTCTTTATTAGTCTAGCTAGAGGTCTATTTATTAATTTTTTAAAAAAACAGCTTCTAGATTCATTGATTTTTTTTGCAGGGCTTTTCATGTCTCTATGTTCTTCAGTTCCACTCTGATGTTGGTTATTTCTTGCATTCTGCATCTGTGGGGTTTGTTTGCTCTTGGACATCTAAGTTCTTTTAGTTATGATTTTAGGATGTTGATTTGAGATCTTTCTTGCTTTTTGATGTGGGCATTTTAGTGCTATAAATTTCCCACTTAACACTGCTTTAGTTGCATCCCAGAGATTCTGGTACATTGTTTGTTCTCATTAGTTTCAAAAAAACTTCTTGTTTTCTGCCTTAATTTCAGTATTTATCCAGGAGTCATTCAAGGGCAGGTTGTTCAATTTCCATGTAGTTGTGTGATTTTGAGTGAGTTTCTTAAACTTGAGTTCTAATTGGATAGCACTATAGTCTGAGAGGCTGTTATGATTTCAGTTCTTTTTGCATTTACTCAGGACTGTTTTACTTTCAATTATGTGATTGATTTTGGAGTAAGTCCCATGTGGCACCAAAAAGAATGTATATTCTGTTGTTTTTGGGTGGAGAGTTCTGTAGATATCTATCAGGTTCACTTGATCCAGAGCTGAGTTCAGGTCCTCAATATCTTTGATAATTTTGTATCTTGATGATCTGTCTAATATTGACAGTGGGGTGTTAAAGTCTATCACTTTTATTGTGTGGGAGTCTAGCCTCTTTCCAGATCGCTAAGAACTTGCTTTATGAATCTGGGTGCTCCTGTATTGGGTGCATGTATATTTAGGATAGTTAGCTCTTCTTTTTGAATTGAACTCTTTATCATTATGTAATTCCCTTCTTTGTCATTTTTGATCTTTGCTCATTTAAAATCTGTTTTGTCAGAAACTAGGATTGCTACCCTTGTGTTTTCTGCTTTCCATTTGCTTGGTAAATTTTCCTCCATCCCTTCGTATCTTTGCACGTGAGATGGATCTCTTGAATACAGCACATCATTGGGTCTTGACTCTATCCAGCTTCCCATTCTGTGTCTTTTAATTGGGGCATTTAGCCCATTTACAATTAAGGTTAATATTGTTATGTGTAAATTTGATCCTGTCATCATAAGGCTAGCTTGTTATTTTGTAGACATGTTATTGTAGTTGCTTATAGTGTCAGTGGTCTGTGTACATCAGTGTGTTTTTCTAGTGGCTGGTAATGGTTTTTCTTTTCTGTATGTAATCTTCCTTCAGGAATTCTTGCAAGGCAGACCTGTTGATAATGAATTCCCTCAGCATTTGCTTGTCTGAAAAGGATTTTATTTCTCTTTCATTTATGAAGTTTAGTTTGGCCAGATATGAAATTCTCGGTTATAAATTCTTTTCTTTAAGATTGTTGAATATTGTTCCCTAAGCTCTTCTGGCTTGTAGGGTTACCACTGAGAGGGCCACTGTTAGTCTGATGGGCTTCCCTTTGTATTAGGTCAGTGCAAAATAACTGCAGTTTTTGACATTATTTAAAGGAATTACATTACTTTAAAATGGCAAATTTTAAAATGTCATTACTTTTAAATGGCAAAAAATGCAGTTACTTTTGCATCAACCTAATAGGTGACCAGGCCTTTCTCCCTTGCTGCACTTAACATTTTTTATTTCATTTTTACCTTGGAGAATCTGATGATTATGTTTCTTGGGTTGATCTTCTCATGGAATGTCTTACTGGGTTTCTACGGATTTCCCGAATTTGCATGTTGGCCTGTCTTGCTAGGTTGGGGAAGTCCTCCTGGAGGATATCCTGAAGTATGTTTTCCAACTTGGTTTCATTCTCCCCATCTCTTTCAGGTACCTCAATCAGTTGTAGGTTTGGTCTTTTTACATAATTCCATAGTTTTCGGAGGTTTTGTTCTTTCTTTTTCATTCTTTTTTCTCTAATCTTGTCTGCCTGTCTTATTTCAGCAAGATAGTCTTCAAGCTCTGAAATTCTTTTCTCCACTTAGTATAGTCAGTTACTGACACTTGCGGTTGCATTTTGAAGTTCTCATGTTGTGTTTTTCAGCTCCATCAGGTCATTTATATTCCTCTCTAAACTGGTTATTCTGGTTAACACCTTCTGTAATGTTTTGTCATGGTTATTAGCTTCTTTGCATTGCGTTAGAACATACCCCTTTAGATCAGCAAAGTTCATTATTACCTACCTTCTGAAGCCTTTTTCTGTGATCAGTTCATCCATCTCAGCCTCAACCTACTTCTGTGTCCTTGCTGCAGATGTGTTGCTATCATTTGGAGGAGAAGAGGCAGTCTGGCTTGTTGAGTTTTCAGTGTTTGTGCATTGAATCTTTCTCCTCTTTGTGGATTTATCTACCTTTGATCTTTGACACTGCTGACCTTTGGATGCAGTTTTTGTGGGCTTTTTTTTGTTGATGTTGTTGTTGCTTTCTGTTTGTTTTTTGTTTTTTTGTTGTTGTTTTTTTTTCTTTTAACAGGCCCCTCTTCTGTAGGGCTGCTGCAGTTTGCTGGGGGTCTACTCCAGACCCTATTCTCCTAGGTCCCACCCTCCCACCTGTAGGTGTCACCAGTGGAGCCTGAAGAACAGCAAAATATAACTACCTGCTCCTTCCTCTGGGAGCTCCATCCCAGAGGGGCACTGACCTGCTTCCTGCCAATATGCTCCTGTATGAGGTGTCTGGTTGGGCAACCCTGTTGTGAGGTCTCACCCAGTGAGGAGGCACAGGATCAGTGATCCACTTAACAAAGCACTCTGGCTGCCCCTTGGTGGAGCAGGATCCGCTGCACTGGGGGAAATCCCTCTCACATTGGCTGCTCAGGACTCTTCAAAGCCAGCAGGCAGGAAAGACTAAGTCCATCGACCTGTGGAGACCGCAGCCACCCCTCTCCCCGCGAGCTCCATCCCAGGGAGATCAGAGATCTGTCCCTAAACCCCTTACTGGACCTCCCCTATAGGGTGGTCCCACCTGGTGAGGAGGGATGGATCCAAGTCCCACCTAAAGAAGCAGTCTGGCCACAATCTGCACAGCTACTGTGCTGCGCTGTGGGAAATTCCTACTGGTCCAGATCACACAGTCTCTGGGGGCAGGGGAAAATGGCTGACGGAAGCAACAGTGGTGGCAGTCCCGCTTCCTCTCAGAACTTGATCATCTTAGGCAGTCTCCAGCCTGCTGCCGCTGGTCACAACCGGAGCAGCCACCAAGAGTCTGCACAGCTCTGTGATTGGGACTCAAGGTCCTGATGACAGGGACTTATGAGGGATCTCTTGATCCACAGATTGCACAGATCCACGGAAAAAGTGTGTGGTTTCCCAGGTGGGGTAGCACAATTACTCACCACCTCATTTGGCTGGGATGGAAGCTCCCCTTGGCCCATGTGGCTCCTAGATGGGCCGTTGCTCACACTGCTTTTCCTTGCTCTCCATGGGTCATGCCAACTGCCTAGTCTATCCCAATGAGGGAACCTGGATGCCTCAGTTGAAGGTGTAGGATTCATTCACCATTTTCATTCTTCTTGGTGGGAGCTGCCAACCACAGTTGCCTCCAGTTGACCTTCTTGGGCCTATTTCCCTTCTTTTAAAAATTAACTTAAATTTTGTTTTATTGTGATAAGACCATTTGACACAAAATCTGCCCTATTAATAAATTGAGTGTACCATACATTGGTGTTGACTTTAGGTACAATGTTGTACAATAGATCTCTAGAGCTTATTTATCTGCTTGACTGAAACTTTAAATTTTGCAATTTATGTAAATTTATCAAATTGTGGGCTATACATTCTTTATATCAGTTAAATGTATAATAAATTTATGCAAGGATATATGCACATCAGGACCTGGAGTAGAGGAAGACAAGCAAGGCATCTAAGGCACAAAATTTAGGAGGCACTCACACTCAGTTTCCTGAAAGTGCCTCACACTAGTTCCTGCCCTGTGTACTTTCAGTCTCCCACCCCACTTTAGGACCGCTTGTTAAATATTTACCAACACACCATCACCTTCAAATAAATACTAGTTTCATTTGTTACATGAACATAGACCATGTCATGAAAATGTCATTAAAAAGTTCCCTGGCTTGTAATTGTGTATTAACTTGACCTGTTTTTCATCCAGTTCTACACTATGAAGTCTTTTAATAAATACAATGTGAGATTCTTGATCACTGTGAATTTCAGACTGGACATCTGTCTAAGTAGAAGGATCCAGTATGTCTACTCAAATGGGGAGACAAAAACAACTTTGAGAAAATGAGGGATGTGAGAAAGTCCAGCAGATTCTGAAACAAATTCCCCAGAGATAAGAAAAAGTAGAAGTCAGAGAGATTATAGCAGGCTGGACAAAAGATATATATCATAACAGATGCTGTGAAGCCAGTTCAAAAAGAAAACAAAAGCTTTAAGCAGGAAAAGTAGAAATGCTACTATTGATTCATCAGGAGAATGAAGTGAAGGAACATCTGAGCCCTAAAAAATTAAAGCAAAAAAAAGAAATCTCATTGAGAAATAATAATCTTTCTCATTGAAGGAGGGTAGAAATGTAGTTCCCATTCTTTGTCCATTTGCAACTAATACATTTGCCTAGCGCTTACTTTCTTACTATCATCATTTATGTTATGGTTGATCACTGTTCTTAATCAAATCATCTATGTAAATATCCATATGCAGTATGCTTCTTGTCATTATTTACATTTTGATAAGTCAAGAAAAAGTTTTGGATCTTAATATTAATTGTGAATATAATTCAACTTTTTACCTACATTCACCTCTTGCAATAAATACCTCTCAGCCTAGACTCTCCTTCAAACACCAACCAAGAGAAAAACCATATTATGATTAGACATGCTCTCATGGGTGCCCTTTCGATCATAAAAATCCAAAATTAAAGGATAGGTCATTAGTTGAACTTCTATGTTTTGTTTTTAGCTACAAAATGACAAATGCATAGTTACAAAAATCATGTTGAAGAAATTCTGACAAATGCATAGTTATGAAAATCATGTTTGAAGAAATTATTTTCATTTTTTCTATTTTAGGCCAAGAGCGAAGGTTAGTGCTACAGGAACTGTCATCAGTAGTAGTTTCTCACACCTCCCTTGCTCTTTGCTTTGTCAAATGAGTGTAGAAAAGGTGTTTCTCAACAAATGGGGACTTGGTTGTTCAGTTGCATTTTTCTTTTCCCTGGTGGCTACTTACCATCTAGTGGGTACTCCCATTGGTGTTGGCCAGGCTCATCTTGCTCAGAGTGGCTGGAAATGTACAACCTGTTACTCAGTGACTGCCAGTAAATAAGGAACTTCTCTCATTTCCCATTATGCTTTGGTTGCCAAATAAATATGTTACTTTAATATCTAAAAGCCTTCACCAGCTGCTAGGTTCTGTTCTTTCCCATTGTGATTACCTGAACTTCCCAGCTCCCATATTGTTCTGCCATTTTCACAGTGGGGTCCCCAGAGACACTGCACAAGAATCTCAAAACTATTGCCTCTGAAGCTTTATGAAGCCAAAGCAGTCCAATTTTCCGTAGTCCACAAACTATAACATCCTGGCAAACTGGTCTCTCATCCAAAGGTTTTTCTTCCCAGTAAGTTTTGTAATACTCCCTAATGCTCTTCTTGTTGATTTTTATTTTGACAGATAACATTGTATTTATCATGTACAACATGATGTTTCAAGGTATGTATGCATCCTGGAATGCTTAACTCTTGCTAATTGACGAATACATTACCTCACACAGTTACCATTTTTGTGGTGAGAACATTCAACATTCACTGTCTTTGCCTTTTTCAAGAATATAATATATCATCATTAACTTTGGTTACCCTACTGTGTAATAGATCTCTTGAATGTATTCCTCCTATCTACCTGTAATTATTTATCTTTGGACTAACCCCCCTCCTCACCACCAGCCTCTCATAACCCACTACTGTACTCTCTACTTCTATGAGATTGACTTTTTTAGATTACACTCATGAATGAGATCATGCAGTGTTTATCTTTCTGTGCCTGGCTTATTTCACTTAATATAATGTCATTTAGATACATCCATGTTGTCACAAATGACAGAATTTCATTTTTTTAATGGCTGAATATGGTATTCATCATGTGTGTGCCACATTTTCTCAATCCATTCATCCATTGATGGACATTTACGTTGATTCATATCTTGGCTTTTGTAAACAAAGCTGCAATAAACATGGCAGTGCAGGTATCTCTTTGACGTACTGATTGCACATCTTTTGTATGTACACCCATTAATGGAATTGCTGGATCATATGGTAGTTCTATTTTTAGTTTTGTGAGGAACCTCCATATTGTTTTCCTTAATGGCTATACTAATCTAATGCTTTCGTTTTCTTTACTTCACAATTCAGGTCTTTGGATAAGAATATTCTTCAATTTACACAAATGATTAGTTACATAAGGTGTGGAAATCGGGTGTTTTAAAATTGAAATACATGTTGATTCTGCTAGGGACAGTTAATGTTTTAAAGAACACTGTTAGAATTATTTGATAAATCAACACTTTTGTGTTTCAAATGACCACACCTAATTTACACGTGTGAAAAACAAAACGTTCATGTATCACATGTGCTTAAATATTAAATACACCATAAAAGATGTTTTCATTACACTGTCTAATCTCACAGCATAGTCACTATTAATTTCTATTGTTTGGAAGTCCTTTTTGCTTATTTTCTTTTTACTTGTCTTTGAAGTAAGACATCAATAAACCACAGGCATAGATTTCTTTTTCCAGAAACATCAGTGATGAACAGCAGCGTTAACATGAGAAGAACATACTACAAGAGTGGTATCCATTCTGATTGGTCAGTGCTAATCAAATTTAATTAATGACTCTATCAATCATTAGATTTTTTGCTATCATCCTTTCTCATGTAAGAAGTTGCTTTCAAATAAGAAATGGAAGGCCTGAGTGTCTTAAATTAATCATCTAATAAAATATTCCCCAAACTGAGGCCCAGGAAATACTGGTCCTGTAAAATTTCCCATCAGTTTACCCATACATTTTGGGCATACTATTCCTTCTTAGTAACCACCACATACATACAGGACTATTATTACTTATATTAATATTGAGATTATTGAATCTTATTTTACAATATAGATTTCCCTCAGAGTATTAGTCTTTAAAAACAAATGGCATGATATAAGATATATGTCAATTATAAACACCTTAAGGTTATAAAATTATTTAAATTTTTTCTTGGAAGTATATTTTGTCCTTTTTTTAAAGGGAGACAGCATTCATAATGAGGGGGGAAAAAGTATCTTTTTAACACTATTATTACATTGCCGATTGTTTTTTTAAAGGATGGGGATTATCTGATCAAGCAAGTATAATAAATTTTGGTCATCTATAGTCTTTTGAAAATTCCCTGCACATATCAGGACCTTTAGGACTCTAACACAATTTGCAACAAATTGGCAGACTTAAATTAAATTCAGTATTTTCTAAATGTATATATTCATGGATTTTTTTTCTGGGGTATGCCTAATAAAACCTTGAGAAATGCAGAACAAATATTGGCTACCTTGAGATCATTTGGTAATTCACCAAAAATGATTGAATATTAAAATCTAGCATAAAAATATCAATTTTTGGTAAAAATTAAAGAGTATAAGTGCAGCTTTTTTAAACATGGTATATTGCATAGAGGTGAAGTCTGGGCTTTTTAGCATAACCATCAGTGGAATAATGTACACTGTAACCACTAAATAATGCTCATCCCTCACCCCCTCCCATCTACCCATCCTTTTGAGTCTCCAATGTCTATTATTTCACAATCTATGTGCATGTGTGCACATTATTTGCTTTCACTTATAAGTGAGAACATGTGGTATTTGACTTTCCCTTTCTAAGTTGTTTCTCAAATGTTTTATGTAGTGTCCAAACATTTGCAACATCATTAAATAATAGAATTTCAACAGAGAAAGTGTGCTTTTATTTTCTGTATGTTATAGACTCCAGTGCATGACATGGAACAAATGTTGCTGGAATTTTTAATAATTCTTATATGATAGCCCTGGCCTAGGCACTCAGGAACACATTAAGTCTGCTCCAGTCTACCTCTGGCAATGAGAATGAATAAGACACTGCAGACGTGACTCTCTCAGGAAAAAGTGAAGAGGCCAGTGTGGCTGGAACAGAGAGACTGAGGCAAGTCATAGGCAAAGAGGTCGGGGGAGAACTGGGGCAGGTGAGACCTGAAGAGTCTGCAGGCCATGGGGAAGACTTTGGCTTTTACTCTGAGTGAGATGGGGGGACATTGGAGGGTTTTTAGCAGACAAGTGTTCTGATATAACTTACATTTTTAAAGGATCATACTCTCTGCAGTGATGAAAGTAAATTATAGCGGGCTGGGAAGATAAGCAGAAAGACCTTTTGGGACAAGAACTATAATCTAGGCAAGATAACACAACAGCCTGAGTATGGGCAGTAACATGAACAGGGTGAGATGGCGTGAGGGTGAGATAAAAAGACAAGTCATGGATAACTCCAAGGCCTGAGAAACTAGAAGATGAAGTCGCCATCAACTGAGATGGGAAAATTGTGGGTGGAACACAGGTTTCAGGGGGACAGATTAGGAGTTCAGTTTTGAACATATAAAGTCTGAGATGTCTCTTAGACATGGAAGTGGATAAGTGAGTAGGAAGTTGGATATATAGAATATATCTGGAGCTTAGCAGAGAAGAGGCTAAAAATTCATTTTCATTTCTGTTCTAATTCTCTTCTCAAAACTAACCAAAAGAAAACTCAGAAAATTTGCACGTTTCTGAGCAAGATGGTAAATTCTGCTAGAATCCATGAAGACAGATTCTGATTCTGGATTCTAACTAAAAACATACCCCAAAACATTATTTGATTTGATTTTTATTTGATTCTCTCACCTTGACATTATGGGCAGTGAGCGAAATTTTTCTAGATAGTAATGGCTTTCTGCTCATAAAAACCACTTATTCATTCTTTCTGATATAAACATTTATTCAGCTCCCACAATGTGTGAGGAACCTATTATTCTCCATAGTCCATTATCTTTCCTGAATAGCAAAAGTAGCCCAAGGGTCAGGGGAAAGCTGAATTTGAAAGGAAATAGCTTATAAAAAAATGTTGGAAGGATAGCCTGATAAACTCCTGATTTTAAGAAGAGCTACATTGAGAACATCTGATGTGAGAACAAAATTTTGGAAAATATAACTATAGCAAACAGAAGCAATGTCTGGGGCTATGGGAGCTTCTACTGCCCAGAAGGATGATTGAAGAAATAATTTACTTGAAAACTATTATGGTAGTTAGCATAGTCTGCTACGGTTCAGAAAAAGTGATCATCTTTCCCACATATTCAGGGATTAGTTTTAGTTTGGTTTTGTTTTTTTTTTAATGGAGAGAGCAGAAAGTGAGATCAAAAAACTAATCTAAAAGAATTACATCCCAACATTTTAAAATTTGCTTTTTACTTTAAATTTCACAAGACACAGTATTAAAAGGATAGAAGTTCCTTGTAGAATGCAGTAGATAAATACTATGAAACGTGCATTAAAAATAGAAATTTAATTCAACAAATGTGTATTTAGCATTCCCATGTACAAATACTGGTTGAAACTATGAAGAGTAATGAGAAACAGTCTCTCCCTCTAGAATTCATGGCATGATAGGGTAGAGAAATTTACATATGCACATAAATGGCACTGGTACTAGGCAGACTATGCTACCTACCATAATAGATGGCATGTGAGCACAAAGAAGAAAGAGATTAATTATGGGAGTGGTATGATTAAGCTTCTTAGAAGAGGATGGACTTAGGTTTAAAAAACTTACTAATGATGAGACTCAGAAACCAGGGTGGAGATGAATTTCCAGGCAGAGAGATGTTGAGCTGGATCTAGAGACAGGAATGCACGTCATTTATGGAACAATTAATGGCCATTACAGAAAGTGTGATAATGACTAAGAAGGAGATGAGAATGGTTCAGGAAAAGTGAAAATTAGTAATTACAGATGGACACAACTAGTACACAATTTTCAGGCTGCATGCTATCTTAGGGATAGACTTGTGGCTTTTGGAATTATTCTTAGTAGCTTTATTAAGGTATAATTGGCACAAAATAAATTGCACATATGTAAAGTGTATAATTTGTTAAGTTTTGACATATGTTTACACCTACAAGACCATCACCACAATTAAGGTAGTGAATATATCCTTCACCCCCCAAAATTTTCTCATGTGCCTTCATAATTCTTCCCTCTCTCTCCTCCTCCTAATCCCCAGACAACGAATGTTTTATATAATTTCAACTTTTGTTTCAGATTCAAGAGATGGATGTGCAGGTTTGTTACCTGGGTGTATTGTGTCATGCTGAAGTTTGGGGTATGGATGATCCTGTCATACTGAGCATAGTACCCAACACTGAGTTTTTCGACCCTGGCTTCCTGTCTTCCCTCGCTTGTCTAGTAGTCCTGATGTTTATTGTTGCCATATTTATGTTCATGAGTATCCAGTGTTTGGCTCCCACTTATAAGTGAGAACAGGTAGTATTTGGTTTTCTGTTTCTGTGTTAATTCGCCTAGGATAATGGCCTCCAGCTTCATCTATGTTGTTGCAAAGGACATGATTTTGTTCTTTTTTATGGCTGCATAGTATAATGATCTGCTTTCTGTCACCATAAATTACTTTACATTTCCTAGAATTCTACATAAATGGAAAGCTAAACTATGTTCTCTTTGTTGTCTGAGTCTGCTAACTCAATAAAAATGTTTTGAGAGTCAACCATGTTGTGGTGTGTTTCAGTAGTGCATTGCTTTTTATTGCTAGGTACTATTTATTTGTGTAGATACAGTAGTTTGTTTCTAGTCACCAACTGACAGACTTGCAGATTGTTTCCAGTTTGGGACTATTTCACATAAAGCAGCCAGGAACATTCATGTGCAAGTGTTTTCTGTTTTTTGTTCTGTTTAGTTTAGTTTTGTTTTTTTACTTTAAGTTCTGGGATATATGTGCAGAATATGCAGGTTTGTTACATAGGTGTACATGTGCCATAGTGGTTTGCTGCACCTATTGACACGTCCTCCAAGTTCCCTTCCCTCATGCACAAGTCCTTGTATAGACATGCATTCTCACTTGTCTTGAGTAAATACCTAGGCATGGAATGATGGGATCACAATTGTACCATTTTACATTCCTACCAGGGCTGTGTGAGAGTTCCAATTCCTCCACACCTTGCCAAATTCAGTATGTATGATCAGTCTTTTTAGAAATTTATTTTCTCTCTCCACACAGTCACATACAAATAGCCCTTCTGTACTGATGAGATAAATTTAATAGGCAATGTTTTTAATAAATTAAAATATAGCAGAATATCCATTCATATTCAGAAAAATAGAGATAAATACCAGGGAAAATAGTCAAGGGTTAAAGGGATTAAAGTTTAGAAAGTGGGCTGAGAAATGATAAGAAAGGGGCAGGATACAGTAGTAGGTATATATTACATTTTTAAGAATATTTAACATTTTAAGACATTCCATGGGTTACTTTAAAAGAAAACAAAGATACTTTTAAATGAATAAATTAAACCAGCCTGAGAGTTCTTTTCAAAAGAGCACGTAAGCGCCTCATTGCCTATGTTTAATTTAGATTTATTTAATATAACATAAAATCCTTATTAATTGCTTTGTATTTTGAAAATACACTTTGGAATAATTATCACAGCTAATGTATTTTGTAGCTGTTAAATCAGAGGAAGAATTGTTGCAGGTGACCTACTGATGATAAAGTGTTCAAGAATCTCTAAGTATGGAGGTTCCCCAGAAAGCTAAAATTAGAACTACTATAAGAACCAGCAGTCTCACTACTGGTTTTATATCCAAAGGAAAGAAAATGACTACGTTAAAAAAATAACTGAACTTCCATATTTATTGCAGCACTATTCACAATATCCAAAATATGGAATCAACCTAAGTGTCTGTCAACAGATGAATGGATATTTTTAAATGTGGTATATATACACAATGGAATGCTATTCAGCCGTTAAAAAACAACAGAATGCTGCCATTCTCGGCATCATTTACAGCAACATGGATGAGCCTGGATGATTATGTTCAGTGAAATAAACAGACACAAAAAGATAAATGCTGCATGTTCTCACTCATATGTAAAGTTGACCTCATAGAAGAAGAGAGTAGAATAGTGGTTACTAGAGGCTGGGAATGGTAAGGGGGAAGGGGGCATAGGGAGAGGTGGGTTAACAAACACAAGGTTACAACTAGATAAAAAGAATAAGTTCTAGTGTTCTGTAGCACTGTGGGGTGACTATAGTTAACAATAATTTATTGTATATCGCCAAATAGCTAGAAGAGAGGGTTCTGAATGTTCCCAACATGAAATGATAAATGTTTGAAGCTATGGATATGCCGATTAAGCTGATTTAATCATTAACATTGTATACATTTATTAAACTATCACTCTGCACCCCATAAATATACACAATTATGTGTCCATTAAAAATAATTTTTAAAAGTAAATTTAAAAGAGTAAAAAAGAATAATTGTTTATCCTAAGCAGAGTTCACACTTAAAAAATATATAAACTTTATGAAAACAAATGTTCTTTATAGTCATCAGCCACACTTCATTAAATGTTTAGTTTGGGAAAGATACTTGAATAGATTAAGTTTAAATAACTGGCAAATGTTAGAATCAGTTACAACTAAGAACACACTACTTTAACTCATGTGCATTGAACGATATGGAGTCTAGTTATTGCCCTGATTACCAAATGAATAAAACCTCGGGAGGTTTTGTGTGAAATAAACATTAAGTACATGGCCTTGGGCTACAAAGAGTCTGGGTTTGTATCTTGACATCACCATTTACAAGCTCTGTGATATGAATATAAGGTAACGTTACAAACTTCAGTTTCTTCATCTCTAAAAACGGCATTAAAATGATACCTACTTCTTCAGATTATTTTGAGGAGTATATGATATAAATTCTAAGTACAGTGCCAGGTACAAAAGTGCTCAATAAAGTTAAGTTGTTATTATTAACTGGGTATTCATTACCATTACCATAAAAATCTCTAAGAACTAAAAATTAAGTATTATAAGAAGTTTTAATTTTGAAAAATACGTTGATTTTATTAATACCTCATGACAATTAAAGTAGTTAATTATTAAAATCCAAAAAGAATTCAAATTATTTTACAGTAAAGAGATGTAGAAACAAACTGGCATGATGACCACACTAAGTTTCTTTTGATCACTTTGTTATCTTTACAAATGAATCACAGCACACATTCTCAAGTTAAAGGAGTGACTTAAACCTGGGAGGCGGAGGTTAGAGTGAGCCAAGATCACACCACAGCATTCCAGCCTCAGTGACAGGGTGAAACCCTGTCTCAAAAAAAACCAGTTACAGCAATGGAGCTAATATTTGTTCCACAAAGATTTTTAAGTCATGGCTTAGAAATGTAAACTCTTAATACATTCTGTAAGCCAGCAGGTATACATAACACTCGTCTTTCTACTGATTTTGAATTAACTAACTTTTACATCATCTCCATTTCGCTGTTAAGTCTATTGAAGTAATTTTTTTTTTTTTTTTTTTTTTGAGGCGGAGTCTCGCTCTGTCGCCCAGGCTGGAGTGCAGTGGCCAGATCTCAGCTCACTGCAAGCTCCGTCCCCCGGGTTCACGCCATTCTCCTGTCTCAGCCTCCTGAGTAGCTGGGACTACAGGCACCCGCCACCTCACCCGGCTAATTTTTTGTATTTTTTAGTAGAGGCGGGGTTTCACCGTGTTAGCCAGGATGGTCTCGATCTCCTGACCTCGTGATCCACCCGCCTCGGCCTCCCAAATTGCTGGGATTACAGGCTTGAGCCACCGTGCCTGGCCCTTAGTTCAATTTTTTAATCCTTGAGTGAGCTGTCTGCAGTTTACCATGCACATGTGTAATTCAGGGGTTAGCCAGAGATTTGAGTAGAGTTTATACACAGAATTTGTGTTTCCTTTCTCTGTTTCTCTTCTTTCTGTAATTCTGCTCTCACTTTCAAATGGCCTTGGTTGTCCTGAAAGTCATCTTCTGGGCAATAGTGCTGCAAGTTTTCTGTAAGAGTTTCACTCATCTCATGCAGCACTGGCTGGAGTCTGCCCCCAATCTAAAATTCATACAATACAGGAAACTCTCTTTGTATCATTAATTTTGCTCAAATGCTAACTTTCCTCAAAAATCTGTCTTTGTTTCATCTCCAGTGCCTTCATGTAGTTGATCTTTGTATTTTTTCCAGAGTTTACAGTTGTTTTCTATGGGACGGTTAGTCTGGTAGGAGCTTACTTGACCACACAGACTACTGATTATACTTTAGTATAATTCTACTTGATGACTCTTCACAGGACTTCAGTAGGATTTGGGATAAAGTATACAAGGATATCTGAACCACATTTAACTTCTCCAAGAGAAAGGAACGCTAATCCAGTGGGGTCAAATTTTGGAACACTTATTGGACTGTGTTTACTAGTGAGCAGGTCATTATGTGTTCAAAAGCCATCCTGACTATTTAAACTGAGCTAATGCTGAATTCCCCAAATAGAAAACCCAATCCACTTTGCTTGCTTTCTTTTATCCTTTTCTCAGGAGCACTTAGGTACTTTCATTGTTTCATATTCAAGTACTTAGTTGGACCTAGTTTTGAGATTTGGGTTTAAGTTAAGAAAAAGACTCAGGCTTAAGTGATGTAACCTGTCCAGGAAACCTGAAAACACTACATACGGGTTTGGGAAATAGGCATCTTTGATAATTTTTTAAAGTAGCTTCCTTTTATAATTTTCCTTTGAGAAATTCACAGGAAAAAGAGGTATTCAGACAGCAGAATTGTATGTCCTGGGTCCCCAGCCAAAAGTCATTTAAGAGCCGTCACAAACCTCTCATTAAGGCTCTAAGTACTGAGATTCAGATGGCATGACAAAAAGTGAGAGGTGTGGGGTAAGGAACAAAGAAGAACATAGTAGAGAAAATTCTGTTGGGGAGCAGTTTCAAATGTCATATAAACTAAACACAATTTTTTAAAACCTTAGATCTTATGTAATCAAATTACACCCAAGATCTCCAATAAATTGCAGAGAAGGTGCTAGAATCCAAATGTGCTCACTCCGACCCAGTAAGTTTTCTACAATACCACACACCTACAAGCTGTCTGTAAGTCTAGACTCCCCATGTCAAAAAACTGTGTTGCTGGAATGACTATAAACCTCATTACTTGTATTATTACATTCTAATACTGCTATTAAGAAATATCAGAGACTGGGTAGTTTATAGAGAAAAGAGGTTTCATCGATTCAGTTTTTAATGACTGGGGAGGCCTCAGGAAACTTACAATCATGGCAGAAGTCACCTCTTCAAAGGGCAGCAGGAGAGAGAATGAGTTCCAAAAGAAACCCCTTATAAAACTATCAGATCTCATGAGAACTAACTTACTGTCATGAGAATAGCATGGGAGAAACTGCTCCCATGATTCAATTATCTCCACCTTGTCCCACCCTTGACACATAGGGATTATTACAATTCAAGGTGAGATTTGCATGGGAATACAGAGCTAAACCACATCATTCCATCCCTGGTCACTCCCAAATCTCATGTCCTCATATTTCAAAACACAGTCATGCCCTCTCAACAGCCCCCCAAAGTTTTAACTCATTCCAGCATTAACCCAAAAGTCCAAGTCCAAAGTCTCATCTGAGACAAGGCAAGTTCCTTCTACCTGTGAGCCTATAAAATCAAGAGCAAGTTAGTTACTTCCTAGATACAATGGGGGTACAGGCAGTGAGTAAATACACCCATTCCAAATGGGAGAAATTGGCCAAAACAAAAGACCTACAGGCCCCATACAAGTATGAAATCTAATAGGGCAGTCATTAAATCTTAGAGATCCAAAATGATATCCTTTGACTCCATGTCTCACATCCAGGTAACACTGATGCAAGAATGGGTTCCCCTGGTCTTGAGCAGCTCTACCTCTGTGGCTTTGCAGGCTACAGCCTCCCTCACAGGTGCTTTCACAGGCTGGTGCTGAGTGTCTGTGGCTTTTCCAGGCACATGGTGCAAGCTGTCAGTGAATCTACCATTCTGGGACCTGGAGGATGGTAGACCTTTCCTCAAAGCTCCACTACGCAGTGCCCCAGTAAGGACTCTGTGTGGGGGCTCCAACCTCACATTTCCCTGCACTCTGCCCTAGCAGAGGTTTGCCATGAAGGCTCCACCCCTGTATTAAATTTCTGCCTGGACATCCATGCATTTCCATACATCCTCTGACATCTAGGTGGAGGTTCCTAAAGCTCAGTTCTTGACTTCTGTACATCCACAGTCCCAAAACGATGTGTAAGCCACCAAAGCTTGGGACTCACACCCTCTGAAGCAATGATCTGAGCTATATGCTGTCCCCTTTTAGCCATAGCTGGGATGCAGGGCACCAAGTCCTGGGACTGCACAAAGCAGCAAGGTGCTGGGCCCAGCCCAGGAAACCATTTCTTCCTCCTATGCCTCTGGGACTGTGATGGTAGGGGCTGCCATGAAAACCTCCAACATGCCCTGTAGACATTTTCCCCATTGTCTTGGCAATTAACATTTGGCTCCTTGTTACTTATGCAAATTTCTGCAGCTGGCTTGAATTTCTCCTCAGAAAATGGGTTTTTCTTTACTATCACATCATCATGCTGCTAATTTTTGAAACTTTTATGCTCTGCTTCCTTTTTAAACATGACTTCCAATTCCAAATAGTCTATTTGTCAATGCATAAAACTGAATGCCTTTAAGAGGACCCAAGCCACATCTGAAAAGCTTTGCTGCTCAGGAATTTCTCCCACCAGATACCCTAAATCATCTCTTTCAAGTTCAAAGTTTCATAGACCTTTAGGGCAGGGGCAAAATGCCACCAGTCTCTTTGCTAAAGCATAGCAAAAGTCACGTATATTCCAGTTCCCAACAAGTTTCTCATCTTCATCTGAGACCACTTCATCCTGCATTTCATTGTCCATATCACTGTCAGCATTTTGGTCAAAACCATTCAACATGTCTCTAGGAAATTCCAAACTTTCTCACATCTTCCTGTCTTCTTCTGAGCCCTCTAAACTCTTCTAATCTTTGCATGTTACCCAGTTCCAAAGTCGCTTCCATATTTTTGGATATCTGAATGGCAGCACCCCACTCTCTGCTATACCAATTTACTGTATTAGTCCATTCTCGTGCTGCTATAAAAAAATACCTGAGACTGGGTAATTTATAAAGAAAAGAGGTTTAATTGACTCACAGTCCTGCATAAATTGTGAGGCCTCAGGAAACTTACAATCATGGAGGAAGGCACCTCTTCACAGGGCAGCAGGAACAAGGATGAGTACTGAGTGAAGGGGGAAGTCCCTTGCAATGCCATCAGATCTTGTGAGAACTAATTCAGTCTCATGGGAACATAAGTATGGGGGAATCCACACCCATGATTCAATTACCCCCACCTGGTCCCACCTTTGACACGTGGAGATTGTTACAATTCAAGGTGAGATCTGGGTGGGAACACAAAGGCAAACTATATCATTACTAAACTTCAGTTCCCCACTGGAAAATCTCTGAAGTACTGCAGGGTAAAGAATATCACGGTATCTGTAGAAGCAGACAATGACTAGTAAGACATGATTGCACCAGAAAAAGTATTATACCTCACTATCACTATCCTGGATATAAAGAGCCCCCTTTATGTAATAAAATTCTCTCCAGATGCATACACTGTGGCTTGTTTGCCTTTGGTACCTCACACTATCTCAGAGACATGAATTACATTGCATTGCATTGTATTTTTGTATGCAGCAGAAAATGTGCTTTGTTCACATTTCCAGAAAATATGCTATATATGTCAAGGTGAGAAGGTAAGTGTCAATATGGTTAAAAATATCTTCTAGATGAATCAGCACTTAATTTCTTTCAATAATGTGAAACACATTTTAAAAGAAAAGTTCAACTATTCCAGGCCAAGATACTAAACAAATGTTCAAAAAAAAAGCTTTCCTTCAAAGTGCTGAGGCCACATTTGTTGCCAGAAATGTCTCCTTCTGTCCTCCTTTCTCTTATTGTTATTTTATTATTTTCTTTTACCAATTTAAAAAAGAAAATTATCCTGTGCTACTCCCACCCTAACACACCAACAAAGGAATTAATTCAGAATTACTTAGAGCCCATAATTTTAATAGTGAGACCTTCTTGGTGGACTTTTGTTCCATTAGAACCTTTCCCAATATAATTCTGAGATATTTCTTGCAATAAATAAGTTCCTTATATAGTTTCATAGCTTAAAAATCTTACTGAGATATAACTTACATTGTTTAACATTTCAGTCTTTATTAATTTATTTCCCATATTCACCACAGCTTCATATGCTCCCATTATAACAGACGAATTATGTTTTAGTGCTTATTTTCTTCTCTACTAAAAAATATTACAAATAGTTAGATGTGAATATTTTATGATAAATGTTTTACCCTTCGGCCTTGAACTTTTTACAAGTAAAAAAAAATAATCACAGCCAGTCATGGTGGCTCACTCCTGTAATCCCAGTATTTTGGGAGGCCAAGGCAGGAGGATCGCTTGAGCCTGGAAGTTCAAGACCAGTCTGGGCACATAAAGAGAATCCGTGTCTACAATAAACAAAATATAAGCCTGGCATTGTGGTACTGTGGCACTCTGGTGGGAGGTCAGGGGAGAGGGGCCCTGAGGTGGGAGGATCACTTGAGCCCAGGAAGTTGAAGCTGCAGTGAGCAGTGATGGGGCCACTGCACTCCAACCTGGGTGACAGAGCCAGACTCTGTCTCAAAAAAAAAAAAAAAAAAAGGTAAAAAAAATCACTACCTAATCATGTAAATGACATCTTATGATACATGTTCTTTGCAAACTATTAGGACTTAATATAATGAATATCGCATCTTTCTGATTATCTGAAAATAGGTCTGCTTTTATTGTCAATTTATAATACGATTAACCAATATTAAAACTTTTAAAACTTGGCTGATTCTTACAGAGTAATAAAGTTATATTTTAACTATCTAAGCCTGGAAATGCTGAAAAGCTGTTCAACAACCTGGCCTTACTTAAGAGCAAATAAGTTCTATACATGTTTCACAAGTTACTATACTTCCATAGGATTGTTCCCCTTAAAAATTCTGAGTGGAGCAAATCAAACACAAACAAAAGCCAATTGCTCCAAGATCTGTTCATCAAAAGCAGCTCTCTAGGGGCAACCACACTACCTTTGACTTTTGACTTACTCATGTTCTCTGACCTCTAGAACCCTCTGTGTAAGGAGCCATGCACGCTGTTCAGCTCACAGTTGGGAGTTACACAAAGTATTTTCTGGCCCAGAACTGTCCAGAACAACTTCTTAAATCCTGTAAATCTTTTAGTTCCCATTTACAAACCCACACTTTTCTCCTAGAAATGGCCACATTGTATACATTTGTTACCATAAATAATCCATTTATGTAAAACTGCAGTGATTTTTTTTTAAGTGTCTTAGTCTCACTTCTCCCACATCCAATTCATCTAAGGATTTATTTTCCACCCTCTCTTCTTGTACTTAGCAAAACAAGCCACCAAGCTGTAGCTCTTTGACTCTGAACCTATGCCTAATACGTCATTTATTTATAACTAGCAAAACCTTATAAAGAAAGGCAGTGTGTCACAATGAGTGAGGTAATTATTTCCTTATGCCAGTTGGCTTTTCAATCAGCTGTGGTGTCTTTGTTTATTAAGGATGTAATCATCCACTATTTACACAGAAATGCGAAGTCATATTAAGTGCAAAGTGTAGAAGTCTTAAGTGGGTTTTGAGAATGGCAGCATGTGGTAATTTTTGAAGCTGGATGGTGAGTTCATGGTGGCTCATTACAATATTCTAATTGTATGTTTGAAAATTTCCACACTGAAATTCTGATTTTAAAAACAGAGGGTTCTTTGAGTATAGATAGTCACTCTAAACTCTACCATTTCAGTGGGACCTTCAGAAAATACTGTTTAAAGCACACATTTTTAGGGTTGCTAAACTGTATGCAGATTAACCTCCTATATCCAGGTATCTGTGATCTGGAATTCTGTAGAAGATGGAAAAACTCAAAAAATAAGCAGAACTAGGATTCCCTTTCTAGCCATACTGACTGGTGGGGACAGAGCCCTCATGCCCCCATGGGTGTACTCTTCACCCTTGATTTAACATTAAGCTGCTGCAGAGGTGACGTACACCTTATCACCTTTAGTGCATTCTGTTTTGTCATCAACTTTGATCCTCCCAGACTTATCACCAGAAATGTCACTGGCACTTAAAAAGACTTGAATCTACTTTATTTAATTATGGAGATTCTGATCCCCAACCCTCTGGTCTGGACTCATCATAACCTAAGAATTCCAGATTTATGAAGAAAACATACTAACATTTCTAGAATTAAAATGTTATATTGGATCAGTTTCTGAATAGTAAATCATGAACCTTTAAAGATAATCATTCATTCTTTTAATGACCTGCAGAAAAAGATTCTTTGGTATTTAATGGCAGGTTTTTATTAATTGAACATTTTTTTTACTAACAGGAAATTCTCTCTCCCTTATTCCTTAGGAATAAATTCTTCTAATTAGGATTTAGACTCACAGGTCCCTAACTCGATCATTTTCATGGGGAATTATTTACTCAATTATTTAATTGAGTACGGAAAACATGCCATGCATTCTTTTAAGCACTGGGGATATGATGATAAATAAAACAAACAAGGAGTTCTAAAGGAGCTCATCTTTAACAAGAGAAACAGACAATTAAATAAGCAGTATACCAGATGCTACGTGTTCTGGAGTTAAATAAAGCAGTGAAAGAGGGGCACTAGGGAAGGAATTGTTGATAAAGTATGGCCTAGAGATACCTCACTGATAAGGTGATATGCAAATCCATACAACCATGACACGAGAAGTATATAATAAAAGTACCTGAGGGAAGACAAGAGTGTCACAGACAAAAGGAACAGCAGTCTCTAAAGCAGTAACATACTTGGTGGTTTAAGGACAGCGGAAGGTAAGTGGGACTAGATAATGAGGGGCAGGTCATGGAGGCCTTTGGGGGCCACTAAAGAAAATTAACTTTTATCCTGAGTCAAATAGGAAGCCACTGCAGAGCTTCAAGCAGAGGAGTGATACAAGATGATTTATCTTTCCCAAGGATCCTCTGGCTACTGTCTTAATAGACTGTAAAGGAGCAAGGTTAGAAACAGAGACCAGTAAAGAGGCTAACAATGCACAACGCAGGCAAGAGATCAAGGCAGCCTGGCCCTGGGTAACAGTGGTGAAATCAGTGAGTGGTGATTACATTCCAGACACATTTTTAAGATAGATTGTCTATGGGGTATGAGAAACGTCAAGAATGACTCTGAGGTTTTTTTATCTGAGAATCTGGAAGAAAATAATTGGTATTTGCTAGGAAAGAAAATATCGTGGGAGGGCACAGCAGCATTTAGACCATTTTCTAAGGCCTGAGTCTGTTGCTCCCTCACTCCTTTTCTCCCAAATTATAAAAGTTGCATAAAGCTTATGTGTTTGAGAGCCACAAGATGATGAGGGCTTATTACTACTGCCTCAGTAAACACAGAAATGAGTTTTCGAGGGCACGTTTTTCCCACTCTGCATTCCATGCTCTCCCAGAACCCAGAAACAAAACATGAGTTTGAAAAATTGGCTTTCACTCTGAAAAATTATGGACTTAAAATTTTCATCATATTTAAAATATTCAGGACTCTTTCTCCCATGTCAAGTAAATACAGGTCTTTTCATCTCTTCCTCCCCTTTTAGTTTGCCATTCCCAGTGCTCTTTCTGAGGTATGGACTTGGATAAAACAGAAAGCTCACACCTTGTTTCAGGTATAAGCTCATGTAAGTGACCATGTGGGTGGCAACACCTTTCCTGAGTTGGCTGTCCTTTTGTTTTGTAGGCATAGATTCTTGAAGGTAGCTACCCATTTCTAGCTCAAAAGCCAGAAATTCCCACCTACAGATTCTTCTATCACAGGTTTGACTCCCTCCAAGAAATGCAGAGTCAGAGAGGCAAATCAGTTTTTAAACAGAGATCATAAATGCTAAACCAGCATATCCATCAGTCATCACTACATTGCTATTTTTCTTTGAAAAAAAAAAAAAAAAAGTCCAGTGATTCTTACCTCTAAAGCACTGGTTTTTCAATCTTTATTCCCAGCATGTGCTTTTCTCACTTGCCGTCCTACAAGTTGAAAGATGGTGCCTCATCCTGCCTGGGTCATGCTCTGCCCCACACAGCTGGGATGGGGCATGGGCCTACCTGGGGATATAGCCGTCACTTCACTTGATCATAAACTGTGTTTCTCCAGCAAGGAATTGTTTCTTGAGTAAGTACGACACTGTTTTCAAAGGGTTACTCTGTAAAGTATGATGCTAGAAACTGCATAGAACAAAAAGGTCAAAAAAGCTTACTCTCTTGAACACATGAAAAACCTCACGAACTTTTCTTAAGACATACTAATCACTTTAAGTCAGAAAATATGTAATGCTATCAAAGGTAAAAGGCAAGGTCTGGGAGCAGAGCGGTTGCAAACTGTCTACCACTGTATCAATAAGGGGCAAGAATTCCTCACAGGAAGCCTCACCCTGAGGCCCAGATGAGTCTGGTGCAGGCACTCCCTGAGTTCACGGTGGTGGCAAGATCTAAGGGGCTCAGGAGCCTGTCACACAGAGAGGAGGGGATGACCACTGAGGAGCTCAGCAAGAATGAGATTCCAGAAGATTTCAGGTTGGTAGCTTAGGGGGAAAATCTGCATCAAATTCCAGGTGTAGTGGCAGGAAGGAAAGCAAGATCACGCTAGGGACAGGTCAAGAAGAGAAATCTGGGGTGAGTCCCTAAACAGTACAGAAGGCAGGCAGAAATCATGCCTGGCAGGATAACTGCTTCCTCTGTGATTTCTCCCTGGATTCCCCTCCCACAGTTTCCCAGCCCCCACATAGAGTTAGCATCCTCCTTCGTTCCATCAGGTACTTTGTACACTTAATAGACACACCCGTGTTGTACATATGTTTAGGAGCCCAGCATTGAGCAGTTCCTCCCATGTACTGAACATTTCACCAATACTTACTGAAGTGAGCTGAGAGTGGGGGACTAGAACAGAATTAAGATAGGCCCTATAGTCTCCTCTTGATGTAAAGGTAAACCAGCAGACAATTGTATTCATTATCTGTGGTTGCTGTAACAAAATAACACAACTTTTTGGCTTAAAACAATGCACATTTATTCTCTTAAGATTTGGAGGCCAGAAATCTAAAATCAGTTTCACTGGGCCAAAATCAAGGTTCTGGAAGGACTAACAATTCCTCCAGATGTTCTTGGGAAGAATTTGTTCCTTGCCTCCTCTAACTTCTGGTGGCTGCTAGTATTCCTTGGCTTGTGGCTGCATCACTCCAGTCTCTGCCTCTGCCACATTGCCTGCTCATATTCTGCATGTGTGTGTACTCTCCTCTTGACTATGTCTGATAAAAGCTCTTGTGATTTCACTTAGGATTTACCTGGATAATCTACAGTAATCTGTAGATTATATCTGCAGACCCTTAAGTTAATCACAACTGGAAGAACTTTTCACCATATAATGTAACATTCAATTTCCAGGGATTAGGACATGGATATCTTTTGGGAGGCCATTATCCAGCCTACTACAAAGAGCTTGGTTACCTACAAAAGCAGAGGAATGAAGTTAAAAGAATACAGGAAGGAGAGACACTTCTCTGATAAACCCTTTTTGTATAGTTTTGACCTTCAAGACAATGTTAATATTTCTTATATTTAAAATTTAAATCAACAGGTCAGGCACGGTGGCTCACGCCTGTAATCCCAGCACTTTGGGAGGCCAAGGCAGGCAGATCACAAGGTCAACAGATTGAAACCATCCTGGCCAACATGGCAAAACCCCGTCTCCACTAAAAATACAAACTTTAGCTGGGCATGGTGGCATGCCTATACTCCCAGCTACCCAGGAGGCTGAGGCTGGAGAATCGCTTGAACCCAGCAGGTGGATGTTGCAGTGAGCCAAGATCACGCCACTGCACTCCAGCCTGGCGACAGACTGAGACTCTGTCTCAAAAAAAAAAAAAAAAAAAAAAAAAGGTCAACAAGAATGGCAAAAGGTAAAAAACAGAAAACTGAAAGCAAACTGAAAGAAAGAATTAATATTTCAAATGAATAACAACCACACCTAAAGGGATTAAGGAGAAAATACTAAAAAGTAATTTATTATTGCAGCATTTTACCATATACTCTTAGTCTTGGCAGTAATAGGATGGGAGAGGAAGGAACAACAAACAAATTCTGAACTATTTTTGTAGGTTTGTTTTTTGTAGTAGTGTGGAGTAAGCAATTCTGAAACTACCTGAGATGCATTATAGAAATGAACAAGAGAATAAATATATTGATGTGCTTGAGAGCCAACGTTCTCACTGTGAAGAAAGGTTATAAATATATGAGAAAAAGCAAAGAAAGAATCATGAGGGGAGGAATTGAAATTAGCAGCACTGGTATAAATCTATGATTTCTAAAATATGCGTATGTATGTGTATATGCCTATATATGCATACATGCATGCTGGTGTATATGTATGTATGTATGTGCATATATTTAGGTGTGTATATGTATATGGGTAGATATAAGCATATATTATTTAAATCTGTCCACTAGAAACTAGAAGCAAAGACACCCCAGTAAGCAATGAGCACACTTAGCACCCAGATCTTGATTTTAACGCCATTCTCCACTACAAAAACACCAGGGCTCCTCAGAGAAATGGCTGACTCCAGAACGTAGTCAATGTGGGTTATAAGAACAACCTGGAATATCTTATTCCAAAACCTAAGGAAGTATTCAAAACATGGTGGCACATGTCCTAAGACATGGGAGTCAACCCTCTGTGGCTCCCACTGGTCATATTTGTGATAACTTGAGCACTAAAATTATTGAGGATAGTAATGAATTGTAAACCTCTG
This sequence comes from Papio anubis, assembly GCF_008728515.1. Lineage (NCBI taxonomy): Eukaryota > Metazoa > Chordata > Mammalia > Primates > Cercopithecidae > Papio > Papio anubis. The sequence goes on from NC_044981.1 coordinate 82,013,514, forward strand.
AAAAAATTAAAATCCATGAACCATTTATCTAGTAAACAGATAAGGATATACAGACAACTGGGAAAGAGCAGTGAGTTCTTGCTTATGTAAAATGTCAAGTGCAGACTGGAAAATGTAGAAGGAGTGCTTGGAGGTAGCAAATGATCATTTTGCAAACATCATATTAAAGTTGGTGTAGGCAAACATCATCAATGGACACTAAATCTAAGGGGAATTTTTACATTAAATTTGGATGTTCTTAAAGTCTTAAAGTATCTTCCCAGGTTGCTTGTTAGTTACAAAGAAAAACATGGTGTCTACACAGTAGAGAACTGGACAATGTTTTCACTGGGTTTAAAATGAACCTCACCAATATGGGCTGATGGGCATCATCCACCTCAGCTCAGGATGTAATGCTCTGAACGTGACACCACATCACTTATGCTGTTTTCCAGCCAAGTATACACAACCTGAATACAATCACAAGAAATCTTCAAAGAGGCCCAAAATGAGAAACATTTTATTTTATAAAATACTATATTCTTCAAAAATGTCAGTGTCATAAAAGACAAGGGCTGTTTTGTTTTAAACTGTATGATCTCGCTTATGTGTGGAATCAAAAGATTGAACTCAGAAGTAGAAAGTAGAACAGAGGTTACCAGGGGTTGGCAGGTAAGACAAATGGAGACATGTTGGTCAAAGAGTATAAACTTCGCTATAAGATGAACAAGTTCTGGGGATCTATGTGCAGCATGGGTAGTGATAGATGTGTTAATTAATTTGACTTTGGTAATCACTACACGATGTAGATGTAAGAGAAATAATCACATCACATGCCTTGATTATATTCAGTATCTTGTCAATTAAATATTTTAACAATGTATCTGATTACACGTACACACACAAAGAGCCTAACAGAAAACACGATAACTCAACGCAATACATGATCCTAAGCCAAATGTTGTACCAGGAGAAAAGTGCTAGAAAGACATTATTAGATCAAATGACAAAATTGAAATGTGGATGATAGGTTATGTAAGGGTATTGCATTAATGGTGAATTTCCTCAAGTTGACAGCTATACTGTTTTTATGAAAAACAATATATTTATTCTTAAACATAACACAGAAATACTTAGGGGAAAAGAACCATGAAGGATGTAACTTACTCTTAAATGGTTAAGAAAAAATTATTTTTTGTGTGTGTGTGTACGTACAAACACACACACATACATAATAGGCGGGAAGTGAAAGGGAGAGTGAGATGACTCAAAGCACATGGAATAAAATGTTAGCAATAGATGAGTCCAGGTAAATGATCAGGTATTCTTTGTACTAGTCTTATTCTTGCAACATTTCTATGAGTGTAAAACTATTTCCAAATACAAAGGTTTTAAAAATAGCACTGTGCACTGTCATTCTTAGACTGTTTGAAAATGCAGCAAAAAAATACTGAGCCAAAAAGAAAGCTCTATGAAATGAAAATAGTACTGTGAAGAACTCTTCAAAGAAGGCATCACTTCAGACAGATTTATACTGGCTGTAAACCCCCAACTTTCCAATTACTTCATCATAAAAATCTGCACACCAAACAGCAGCACCTCAGAATCTTCACGTTTCTCTTTCTTTTAAATTCAAGCAGGAATGACTCATTATTGAGTGAGCCTACTTACAGAAATCCTTCACAATACCAGGTAATTGTAACAGTTATATTAAAGGTATAGGTAACAGATATATTAAAGATAACCAAATTATTCTAGCAAAAACTTTTTCTAAGGAACCATAACTCCAATTACAACACAGCAGTAGCAGCTGAAGAGTGATGACAAATAAAATCCCTGAATAATAAAGGCTGAGGTAGGCTCTAAAAGAATTGCTAATTATTTGAGCCAAAGAATACACAAATTTTACAAAGAATTGTACATTTGATCAATTGTCCAGTTTATCAATTGGGATGTTCGATATTAACTTTTTGTTTATTTGGGGTTTTTTCCTGCCTCAGGTTTATTCATACAAATAGCATGGAAGGACACAAGCTCCATCCAGACGGCAGTCCAGTGATCACATCTGTCCTTCTGTCCTCACGTTGGCAGACAGAGAAGCTTTATGGGGACCTGGACACCTTTGGGAGCCTGAGCTGGAACTGCGGCTCCAGCTGACGCTAAAGCCACAGCCTGGATCTTGGTTTGATCCTTGGCCTTGGCCTTTGGCCAGCAGATCCCAAGACCCTTAGCAAGGTAGACACAAATATACTTCCCAAGCTTGGGGTGGGCAGTGTAAGGAAGTTCATCAAGCTTGGGACTGATGCCCTTTGATATCTTAGGCTTAACCTCCTTGAGCTTTATGAGGGCCTTGACAGCCTTGGCATGCGCAGTGATGGCCTTTCTTTGTTGGCCTACATCTTCTCCAGGTTCTTCTTGTGCTTCCTGACAAAGTGCATGTTATGCCCCATAAGAGATTCATATTCTTGTGATTGTGGTTTCTTGACACCATTTCTGTGCCATTTCAGGACTGGTTGTGTGCGGTCTTCTTGGACTTGGTCATGTCTACAGTGTAACCTGTGACTCTCAAAGTGCCTGGGACTGGGAGAACTCTATATTAACTTTGAGCATGAACGTTTTTTCATCACAGGTTGGGTTCTCTGAAAGCAGATGCATAAACAGGATTAGGCAAGAGATGTGTATCGGTGATGAGATATATATCACATTACCTGTAAAAGGAAGGAGAGGAGGCAGATTGGCAGGAGAGCCAAATTGCAAGACTGACAAAGCCCTGACTAGCCTAGCAGGGAGCTCTGAAGCAACAATTGCTCATCAAAGTTGTCCTGCAACATGCAACCAAATTCGACGTGCCTTTGTACCCCTGCCTTGCTAGTCGCTGGTTGTAAGATGCCCTGGAAATACCTGAGTTGAGGGGAGGTGGCTGTCTGGAGTAAAGGCAGATCTTGAAAGAGCAGCCAGCAGGAGGCTGTCTGCTGACCACATTTCCTGTAGCTGGGAGCAAGTCCCTCCTTGAAAGGTGATCTTTGTGGCACTTAGCTATGTCTACCACAGTTCACACTTTATCTCACTTGGGTTCACTTATCCATATGAATTCAGAATTTTGATGGACCTCCAGAATTTTGCTCCTCAAGAATTTTGATGGAAGTCTCTTCTTGGGAGAATTTTAGAAGTGGTACTAACCACAGATCTCACTACTCTAGCTGTTCTCAGGGCTGCTATTTGCACAATAACTCTCTCCTTCACTATCCATTCTAGATTCCTCTTAGCTTCAAGAGCACCTCTGTTGGTTTGATGAGTACCTCATGATGACTTACTACATGGTGTGACCCAGACCTTGAGAGGTAACCCTTATCTACTTACTCCAGATTTGCTTATTAAATATTCAGTCACAATTAGCAAAAGAGTGACAAGAGTCACCTAAATTGGACCACCTAGATTCTATACATATTCCTCCATGTCCCTTTTTTCTTCCCTAATAATCAGTCTTAATTACCTTCACCAAGAGAGTGACTTCTCATCTTGCCTGCTAGTCCCTGGACACATGAAACCCAAAGTGCCCTGGCAACAGCCAAAGCTTAGAATTGAATGAGACTCTTGCAGGGGTATTGAAACTCTTAGAATTCAAAGTGTTCCATTATTAGAAACAAAGACTTTTATCCCTGCAAAGCCCAGAGGTGTAGGAATGAGAAGCATAAAGACCTCCAATAAACCATTGGGAGTTATAGTTAAGTGCAAACACTACTGCTTACACTTCTTGGTCCTGGTGTTGAAACCTAGTACCATATCAATATCTGATTCCGTGACTATACTGCAAATTAGATGCTGCCCCTCTGACATGACACTTCAACTGTGCCTTCAGCAAGTGTTTCAATACCCCTTCAGAAGTAGCAACTAATGAGTGTTGAGTATGGGATATAACCAGAGGATCCAGTGATCATAGGCCCACTCTTACATTTTCTTTGCTGTAGAGAGGGACCTCTGGTCTAAGTGATCAAATACTGCATAAACTCTTGGATAATGGTGTTGGCTGAAGTCCTGCAAGCAGAAATGACAAATCCATTTTTGGGTGTATTAGGGTTCTCTGGAAGGATAGACCAATAGGATATATGTACATATAAAATATATACATATAGGTACATATATACATAAATATATGTGCATATATATGTATATATATGTGCATATAAAAGGGAGTTTATTAGGGAGAACTCACTCAAACGAGTGAAGTCCCAATACAGGCCGTCAGCAAGCTGAAGAAAGAGAACCTGGTAGTGGCTAGCCAAATTCTAAAAGCCTCAAAACCAAGAAAACCAGTGGTGCAGCCATCAGTCTGTAGCCAAAAGCCCAAGAACCCCAGGGAACCTGCTGGTGTAAGTCTCAGAGTCCAAAGGCTGAAGAAGCTGGAGTCTGATATCCAAGGGCAGGAGGAGAGGAAGCATCTGGCATGGGAAGGAAGAGAGAGCCAAAAATCATCAGCAAGCAAGTGTATCTTCTGCCTGCTTTGTTCCAGACACATTGGCATCCGATTGGATGATGACCACCCACATTGACAGTGGGTCTCCTCTCCCACTCCACCAACTCCGTGTCAATCTCCTCTGGCAACACTCTCAAAGACACATCCAGAAACAATACATCATCAGCCATCTAGGCATCCTTCCATCCAGTCAAGTTGACACCTAATATTAACCATCACACCAGGATAGGTATATATTCCCAAAAGCAAATCACTGGCCCTTCCAGGATAAAAGGGGCCTTGTGTAGTCAACTTGCCATTAAGGGGCTGATTGATCTTGCGAATGGTGCCATCTAAGGGTCTCAGCATTAGTCTCTGTTTCTGGTTGGACGGTAAGAGGCAGAAATATCTAGATCAGTATTAGAAGTATAAGCCTACACTATTGGGCGAGAACATAACCTCCATCCCTGCTACCATTACCACATTTTTCACTTGCCCATTGTGACAACACTGGGAACTGATGACGGAGGCTGGCTGACATCCTCTGGCTAAGTCATTTTGTATCCTTGTCAGACTAGTGCTTCTTTCATGGTGGATGTTCTTTGTTAGATAACATGTGATACAAAGATCTTTAATACTTCATATCTACTCCCATATGTACATCTACATTTTTCTAAACCAAACTTCCTTGTCCTCAATCTTTTAATGTTTTCATTTCCAGCCAGGCCAATTGCCAATGACTATGAGTCCATATGTATTCAAATCCAAGCCACTTCTCTTTCCGCAAATACTGGGTGACCAGGTACACCATCAGAAGTTCTACACATTGGGTGAAAGTTTCCTTCACCATTGTCTTTTGAACCCACCTCAGGGTGGGCTTTAGTATAGCTGCTCTCCATTTTCAGCTTGACTTCATATACCATGCTGACCCATCCCATAAAGCAAGTTCAGACTTCCCTCCTCCTTCAGGTGTTTGATTGGAAGGCCAAATACAGCTCTAAATGTGAACTGAAGAAAGGTAGTGGTGCAACAATGGTGGATGCTGTGGGAGTCTGAGCTACCTGCCCATACAGCTTGATTATGCCTATTGATCCCATCTGCAGCACTTTCATCTTGAAAGGATCATTGCTGTACTCACATGGCCTTATGACTTAAGTGCATCTCCCAAGACCCAGCTCTTTAGTCAGTGGGCTCTGGATCTGAAAACTGGCTCAGGTCTGGAAATCGGATGTGAGTCTGTGACTTTTTACTAGGGCAAGCACCCATTGTTTCTTGTCACACAGACCAACATCCTTGTTCGTTGCCCATGTAGAGACACTGTAAACTGTTAATCATCTCCATAATCCTCTGAAAGTCAGACCTCCTTGGTTTACAGTCCACCTGGCCAGTTGTTATGGTCATTTTAACCCTCTTTTTCTGGCAGTTAAGTATCGCCACCCGCTCTTCATTGTGTTCCAATTTTGTCATCCCCACTTGTATCAGCGCGCTAAGTTCCATAACATCTTCTACTGTCAGCCTGGCCTATAGAGGACAACTGCCACTGAAAGTTTTAGTGATATTAGTGTCCCCTCACCAGCACACTTTCATGGCCTTGGTAAATGGTGTGCCCTCTGGGTCTTCCTGTGAAACATAATCATCTTGTGTGTCTTCTGGCCACATGATATCCACTCTAGCATATCCAAATCCTGAAACCTTTTAATTCCTTCCTCTACTATCTCCTATATGATTCTGGTATTTCAACTTTGTTTAGTGTAGGCTATGATTTTTTTCCATACTTCTAGAACCCATCCTAATCATGATTTTGTATCATCTCTTGAGCTCCTTGCCAAAATGTGAAATTCTGTAACTCAGTAGAAAGTTTCCTTCTCCTACCTTATGTTCTAGTCTCCCTGATTAAGCACCCTCAGGACCCAATCTCACACATATACCCATGGCTCCTGCCAGAACATGCCGGCTAGATCTTTATCTCCTCTGGGGTATAGTCCCTTTACTCTCTTGTTAGACCCAGCATAGCCCTCACTGAAATATGCTGGAAATGTACCCTAGTTATAGGTGTAGTGGACAGTAGAGGAGAAGGGAGCAGATCCTGTGATGAGCACCTGCTCTTTTGTGAGAGTTTTCATTTTTATCTAGCATATCACTGTGTTGGTTTTTAACATGGAAGCATGGAACACTTCTGAAGGGTCTGAGGATTTAAGGAGTCTGGAAAATAAAATATTTGGGAGCATCCACTCATTGTTCTTACCTTCCATGTCAAGGTCCCTGGTTTTCCCCATGAGTTCTAACCTTTGCATAACAATCTGCCTTTGGTTGAAGGTTAATCATTTTGAAGTTCAGCCACTATAAATTCTAGTCTTGATCCTTAGCTTTCTTCAATCTCTTATTCAGAAAATAACAGTATCTTATTTATAAAACCAAAGCTTGCCTCTGGAATTTATATCTGGCTTTTAGTTGTATGCTGCTCACCCTCATCTATTTCTTATAAATAAGAAATAAGTTCCACTTATCAAAACCATTGAGTTCAATTATCTTCATTAGAGCTACTATTTATCCCGTATATCGCTGTTTAGAAAAAACGCAAACCATGTTTTTTCTCTGCTCTAACACCAGCACAACCACAATCAACACAGAAGATTTCTGTGACCAAATGGGTGGGGTTTTTTTCCCACTAACTGGGGATACCAGTTGGGTATCCTCCAATTCAATTCTGACACCGTCTAGTTGGAGGTCACATCAGATTCCACAGGTTGAGGCCTCAGTCCCGTATTTCCCTGCCACTTCAGAAACCAGTTGCAAGTCGGAAACTTCTGACCGACCACCTTTAAGTTGGGGTTTCCACTACTCACTCTTTGGGTTCAATTAATTTGCTGGAGTGGCTCACAAAACTTAGCAGAACACTTATGTTTACTGGTTTATTATAAAGAATATTGCAAAGAATAGATGAAGAGATGCATAGAGTGAGGTATGGGGGAAAGGGCACAGAGCATCTGTGCTCTCCCTGGTTACAACACTGTCCAGGAAAATTCATGTGTTCAGGTATCCAGAAGCTCCCAAAGCCTGTCCTTTGTGCTTTCTACGGAGACTTCATTGGTTTTCCATGATTGAACCATGTACAGTCATATAGAAATGTAACTGGACGAAAAGGATATGACTTAAGACCAGCAAGGCCATTTTGGCTTCTTTGTGCGACTTTCTTTTCTCTAGAGTATGAGGGTCTTATGACCCACAATTAGATTAGGGTCCTGAGATTCTGTTTCCTGAAGCCTGATTCTGAGGCCTAAAGCACTCCAATATTATAACACAAGACTGTAACAAGGACTATGGGAGATATGAGCCAGGAACCATAGACAAAATGTGTGTGTGTGTGTGTCACAAACACATAAAGTATAATACCAGCTACTATATTCCCTTCCACTGATACAATTCACTAGAAATACACTACCAACTTACCAACAGTGATATGGTTCTTGTTTTTGGCTGGGCTATAATGATCCAGCTCCAAACCCCCATCTTATTATCTGATTTGTGGTACTACTCCTGTTATCAACTGACACAGGGTGGGTTTTATAAAATGAAGTTGGAGTGCAAGATGTTAATTAAGGGATCAGTACCTGACAAAGGAGAGAGAAGGAAGCAAGATTGAATATAGGAAGAAGTTAAACTGTAATGCAGGCCTGACAAACCCTCAGCCAACCTAGTGGTCACCTCTGGAGTGTGAGAATGACTCAGAGGTGTTGGGTCACACTGGATGGACCTTTATACCTGCACTGAGCTCACTCATCAGGTGGGGGGCTTCCCTAGAAAGGCAAGACCTTGGGAAAGTGGCTCCCTGCAGCTGACATGGGGCCAACCCTAAAGAAGCTGCCAGCTGTGGGTTGTCTGCAAACTATATTCCCCTCAGCTGGGTGGCAAGTCCTTCTCTGATGTGAGATCTTGGTTTCATAGCTCCATGTCTAGCACATTTCTTGAGTCATTTTCTAGAACAGTGGTAAAGATGAGTGGTATAGTATGGATGTTTGTCCCCCAAACTGCGTGTTAAAATTTCATTCCCAGTGTTGGAGGCAGGACCTAATGAGAGCTGTTTGGGTCACAAGTGAGATCCATGATGAATAGATCAATGCCCTCCTTGGGAAGGGAGATAACTGAGTTCTCTCTGTATGAACTCCTAGGAAAGCTGATTGCTAAAAGGGGCCTGATGCCTCACTCCCCAGTCTCTCACTTCTCTGTCTCACCATGTGATCTCTACATTCCAGCGTCCCTTCACACCTTCCACCGTGAGCAGAAACAGCCTAAAGCCCTCACCAGAAGCAGATGCTGCACCATGCTTCTTGTACAGCCTACAGAACCACGAGCCAAATAAACCACCCTCTTTTCCTTATAAATTATTCAACTTCAGGTATTCCTTTATAGTAACACAAAAATGGACTAAAAGAATGAACCAGGCTTACTACAATTCCTCAGCATCTATGCTAATCCACAACCCCTTCCCTCCCACTGGCTCCTTCATTCCAATGTGTAGTCTCTAGAAACTAGGTATTCCGCTGCATCTGGTAAACCAATACACAGTTTTAAGGTACAGAGCACTACAGTACAAGCCACAAGAGAGAAAACCAGTTTCTGCCTGGTTTATACTGGTCGAGATAGTATAAGCAAGGGTGGAATCAAAAATGCCCTAATCCCATTAGTAATGTACTACTAATATAAACAACATATTAATAACATGAAACTTGTCTATTATTGTACTTAAGGACCCATATAAATATCACTAGGAGTGGTTTCTTACTGTTATGAACTTCTCTATAATATTCACTCTTTTACCTTATAGCACTCTTGGCTACCTCAAACTGTAATTATTTGCACATATTTTCTCTATACCACTAATATACACTATCTTCATATTAGTTTCTTTCTTGAGCCCATCGCCCAGTTTACTAGACCGTGGAGAAATATTTTTGCGTGTATCCATTGCATAGTATAGCAGTCCTCAACATTCCCCTGAAGGATATAACAAATGATGCTGACAGGAATAACATGCACTCATAGATATGCTCATATTTTAGAAAAAACTATTTTTTCAGACAAGTAAAGAACCGAGATAAGCTATTGGGGAACATCAGTAACAATGGCTGTATGTGGGCTGTGACATAAACAAGACAAGTGCCATTTATAAACAATTCCCAATATTTTGAGTGGTACTTTCTGAGGTCCAGAATCACATAACCAATTTTCTACTGATATCTTCACCCATCAGTAACAAAAACTTATGTTCAACCCCAAAGCTGCTTCCTGTGTTTTCTGCCTAGCAAATGGCACTGTCGTGCATACAACTTCTCAACCAAACACTTGGGATTCATCTTGGACCACTCCCCCATCAAACACCATCCATTTCTACTTAACCGCCAAGTCCTAATGATTTCTCCACTTAATATCTCTTGAACATATCCACTTCTTTTTATCCCTTAGTCTCTTCCATTTCTCACATACAGTTTCCCAGCACATCTCACTGGATTCATTCTTGGTCCCTCCAAACTGTTCTCCACATAGAAGCCAGAATAATCGTTTAAAATTTGAAATTGATTTAGATCATTTTCCACTCAAAGCCCTTCTGTGGTTTCCCATTTCCCTTAGGATAAAGTCCTGAATCATTAAGACGTTTCATTTCATGCCACAGCTTTCCTGGCTCTTTTTGCCCAAGCCTTTCCCTACTGTTTTCAGTTCCTTGAACACACCTTGCTTTCTCGTGTCAGGACACTCAAACATGCCATTTCCAGTGTTTCCCCATTCCTAGCTCAGATGGTTCCTATGTGTCCTTCAGATTTCAACTTAAAATATTTGTTTCTGGAGGCACTTTGTAATGGTGACTCTCCATTTTTTTTCTCTCCTCCCCATGCTTCTCTCTTCTTTCCTGCCCCAATCTGGACCCCAGAAGGCTAAGACAAACCTGCCTCACTGAGCCTGCCTCGCCCTCTGGTTCTGTCTGGAATGGCTGATGGCAAACACTTGAGGGAGAACAGAGCAAGAAGAGAGAGAGGTCAGGATAGTTCTTCCCTCGCTCCCTCACTGCCTTGCCTTGTGCTTCTGGGAGTGGCTGTGTTCCTCTTCTCAATGGCTCCAGTTCTCACTAGATTAGGTATGTAAAGGCTTCCTCATGACTAGTCCCTAAATGATTCAGCGTCCACTGTGGGTTCCCTTAACTCTGTTGAGAATTCTGTAGATTGCCTCATCACTTGAGTGGAATTCTGCTGGGACTCCGACTGATATGTTATTCCTGGTTCATTGTTTTATGGTCCCTAAACACTCTTTATTTTCTCTGAGATAGTACTCTCCAACCATGGACCAAAGAACTTCTTCAAAGTTGATCTTTCACACTTGACTATAAGCCCCACGTAGACAGCATATATTTGTCTTCTTGTCTTTGTATCTCCAGCACTTAGTGCAGTGGACTAAGTCCAGAACTTGGTGCTAGACATATAACTGTACATATAAACTGTTCAAATGAATTATTATATGTGAATAAACTATAAATAATAAAGCACTTATATTATTTATGTACTTTTTAATGTCAAAATTAATTCTTCATATTCTTTCTGTTCAACTTCTTGCTTTTTGCTGTAACTTGCCACCCTGGGTTGGTGAGAGCTGAGCTGAATGCATCACCAAAGGAGCACATGGAATGGAGGCCAGACTCAGATACTTGTCTTGTCTACAAAGCCGCAAAATGTTCTCAAACAAATCCCAGCAAGTTTCCAAAGCTTTGCAAGATGCCTATTTTTTAAGAAAACTGAATTTTCAGGGGAGACAGGAATTATCTTTTGAAAAAACCACTGATAATATTTTATTTTATTGGTTAAATTCCAAAAAAAAAAAAAAAATAGACTTAAAGATTGTGCATAACTAGCCTCAGGGGAAAAGAATACCAATCCACACCAAAAATGCATTTCTCAAACTTAGAAGTAGAAAACATTGAGGAATCAGTATTCCAGAAGCTCACTGCTTAGACACGTGGAGCTCTGTGCCAGAACCATCCTTCCATAGGCCATATTGACACTTCCACGTCTACAGTAATTCAAGTTTAGAAAGTCAGTCTTTAATACTACAAGTTATAGTACACTTTGATTTGATTTTTTTTTAAGTTGTTGTCAGATTTCTTTAGAAAAATAAAGACAGACTATGGGGATCGTTAGAATTAGACATGCTAAGATAAAATAAATGCTCCTTCACAAGGGGCAGCCTGGGAGTCACTCATATACACTCATATTGTTGGATCTTTCCTGAATTGAACAAGAAAGAGAGGAGACTGGCCAGAAGCATGCAGGTATGCCAATCTCTTCCTGCTCTCATGGTCTGCTTGCCCACCCTTTCATTTTTATAAACACTGCTAAGCTTCACCTGCTCTTCTTGGTCCCACCTATCTGCAGTCATCCTCCAGGAAACCCACACCATTCATCTCACATGCATTCTTGCTTGTGTTTGCTAAAACAAGACTCCCATTCTACCTAGAATGGTTAAGACTCTCGGGCATCCTCAGGCCACACATCATCTCCATAAGACTTCAGCAAATGTTCCTGCACAACCTCTCTTATTGCTAAAAATTATGGTATCAAGTGACCAGAGCTGCGAGAAATCTGTTAGAACTAGGTCAACTCCTCCATTTTACAGACAGGAAAAGTAGAACCACAGGAGCAAAAGGATTTGCTTATCCCTCTCAGTTGAAGAATGATACACAAAAATGCTTAGTTCCTCAGCTTCCCATCAAGTCAGAGTCTCCAAGCAGGTCAATATACCATTCTGCAACTGGTAACCTCCACTGTGGGCAGAGCCTATGTCTGCCATGTTTTTAGCATAATTCATAACATCGTTTCATGGATCCAGTGGATGAAGTTTACCATCTGCATTTTTTTATCTCTCTCTATCCTTCTCTACCTCTCTTCCTACCATTCCCCTTCCTTCTTCTCTTTCTCTTTCTCCTTTCTTTAACTGGTCTTTCTTTAAAAGTAAAATAGATTCATTGAAAATAATTTGAAAAATACAAAAAATAAGTTATCCATAATCTCACCACATGGAGAGAACAGTTGTTATATTTTCTTCTAATAATTTCCTCTATACACTTGGATTTATATACATATAGTCCTAACTTGAATATAGCCTGAGCTCCCTGGACTCTGTGGACCCTACATAGCAACAAAGATATCCTAAAGTAAAGCAAACTGATAGAACTCATTTTAAGTTTATATAAAACAACTTCAGGGCCTCCCAGTCATCAATGCTGAGATTAATTATGCAAATAGAATAAACAGTAAAATTTTGTACATAATCAGTAATGAGAGATCATTTGTACTCATACACTAGTGAAGGCCAGAGAAACTCAGCCCATACACACGTTACAAATGGATATCACACTCTACAGTTTTGTATCCTGCATCATTAACATCAAGGTGTTTCACATCTTTAAAATAATTTGAAAACATACAGCAGCTTTTCAATGATGACATTTGATATGAACAACCACACAGAGCTTAGAATGGCCACAGAATGGAGTTCCAGGCTTTCACACACATTCAGGCCTCTGAGAGAGGGCTCCAAAGTGATGTACAGGTTCTTTCTCTTCCCAAATGAAATTGGACGAGAAACACTGGAAAGTGTGTCCCATTTATAAGCAAAGATTGATTTCTAATGGAGCTTAGGAGGATCACACAGTTATTACTAGCACACTCAATGCTTTCACGGGGTTTACATCAATATTCCCTGACAGGCTTTCGTGATGCATTTTAGTATTTATGATGTTATTGTTTTACATTTTTCTGCCCTGTATCCCACAGAATGTACCTGGTGTTATTAAATAAAATGCTATTTGGCACCTGAATTTTTTTTTTATATGGCTGGTTTTAAAAAAAATTCTTATCTAAATTATCTTCATTGTTTCCTCACTCTAGTTTCTTATTGTCAACTATTCGTATGGCATGTTCATAAATTGTGTCTATTTTAAACCCTATTTAGAAGAAGGTGGAATAAAGAGCTAATTAAAAACAGAAAATGAAAATGAAAAGTGTGAACACAAGGGTCACATTTATGCATTTATGTTGCATTCAATGACTGTGACACTGCTGAAGCTCAGCACACTCACATCCACACTGCACTGCAACATGCTCTCCATACCCCACTAGAACGTCTCCCCAGATTTTTCTAACTAACCCTGTTCCTGACCACCTTAGGGCCTTGGCAGGTGCTACAGCCACCCGCTGGACTCCTCCCCTCTGCCTCAACTTGCAGAGATAACTTGTTCTCGGGATCTTTCAGGCCCAGCACCAGCCTTTCTCTCTGAAGGACGGCTTTCTTAAAAAGCTGGATCAAATCCTCCAATTACACTCTCTCAGGGTTCACTGAATGTCTCCTTCACAGCACATATCACAAACAAGTTAAATAATGACTTGTGTAATTAGTCACCTGATGCTTCTCTCCCTTGCTAGATTATAAACTCATTGGGGGCAGGGACTCCTCTTTCTTGCTCAGTGGATCTCTAGTGCCTGAGGCAGTGCCTTTTACAGAGGAAGATTTAATAACTCTTTGTTGAATGAAATAGTGAATAAATAAAAATATGTCCACAACTAAGCTTTCGTGTCTAGAGTTCCTGTGTCAACCATGTGAGTTAGCCGTGGGAGTGAACACCGCTGAGCCCATTGAATGTCCCTTTTGGTACTCTTTGCTGCTGGCTTAATGTCAAAATTTGATTTTGTGAATGTTATTGCATTTTTGAGAGGTGTTAGAGACTAGACCTTAGAAAGAACCCATTAAAAAGTTTATGACTCCCACTTCTAAGTAAGAACATGTGGTATTTGGTTTTCTGTTCCTGTGTTAATTTGCTTAGGATTATGGCCTCCAGCTACATCCATGTTGCTGCAAAGGACATGATTTTATTCTCTTCTAAGGAAGCCAGGCATCACTAACGTCCTGTACCAAAACTCCAAGATCATCTGAAGCTAAAGCCAGACTATGTTGCTGGCAAGTACACATGCTTATAGGGACAGTAGAACACAGTACTAGACTGAGTATTTGAAATCAGATTGAAAGACTCATGTCTATGCAACCACTGGCCCCACCCAGCATTTTATGATTCAGGTGTCCTCAGTGAGGTTTTGTCTGCCCCCTTTTGCCCACTTAGATCATTTTTTAGGCACATCCTTTGCTAGAGTCTACAGTGCACACTACTACAGTGCCCCCAAAGGCACAGCTACTCATGAGCTGGTACAGCACATGTAGGAAGAGAACATAGGCACAGGATATCATCCAAATTGAAGTGAGGGAAGAACATCCTGGGATGGGATCAGATGAGTCCCTTCAAAGAATGGTGTCACTGAAAGAACTTGAGGAGGCTGAGGACATAGAGGACTTGGGAAAAATCCATGCATCAGAGAAGGAGAAGAAGCCAGTGAAGAAGATTCTGAAGGTGCCAGCAGCTAAGATGGGAATGCACCAGTGTTTGGCAATAACCCGACAACCAGACAGAAGATGAACAGTAACTGATGATAAGACCAAACTGAAGTAAAAAGGGAAGGTGGTGGCAGTAGAGTAAGCTGTGGTCTTTGAAAGACAGTTGCAATTCAGATATGTGTGAAATATTGGGGAATGTCAAATTAGAAACAAATTCTCTTCAGTCAAAAAACCTTGCCCCACAAACTTAAGGAGCAAAACTCTTTGAGCCTTCTAGATACTTGCCTGAAACTACTACTTTGTAATTGCTACATTGGTAAAAGCTTACCCTAGGGGCAATTACAAAGTAGTAAGCAATTGCTAGCATAGGCTTTGGCAAATCCAGTCAGGAACAGAACTCTTCAGGTTCCATCAAGAAAGAAGTGCTGGGACTCTGGTGTGTTAGGCAGAATTCTAATGATGTCTCCCCAAGAGTCTTCTCACTGGTTAGTCAATCAAAAACTAATCTAGATGGAATTAAGGTTACTAATCAGCTGACCTTACAATAAAGAGGTTATTCTGGATTCTCTGCGTAGGTCTAATGTAATTACATGAGTTCTTAAAAGCCAAGAATGAAGATGGAAGAGTCCATCAGAGAGATGATGCAAGAGGGAAGTTGAGAGAAACTCAAAGCCTAACAAGGACTTGACCCAACTGTGCTAGCTTTGAAGATAGAGGTGGAGGTAACAAGACAAGGAATGTATGAAGGCGACCTCTAACAGCTGAGAACAACTTCTGGCCAACAGCTATTGAGGAATCAGGAACCTATTAGTCTACAACCACAAGGACCAAAATTCAGTCAACAACCTGAGTGAGCTTAGGCCAGATTCATCCCCATGACTTGGAAGGAATGCAAGCCTGCCTACACCTTAATTTCAGCCTTGTGAACCCAGGAGCTGAGAAATTATCCAAGCCAATTTAGACTTCTCTGACCTACAGAAATGTGAGATAATTAATTTATATTGTTTTTAAGCCACTAAGCTTCCAGTAATTTGTTATGGCAACAGTAAAAAACTAAAACATCAGGTTTCCTACGCTAACACAAAATTAAGTTTGGGGATTTTTTAAATCTTCTGATTTTTAAATAAATGTATTTTATAGAAAATTTAGAAAAGATGAAAATGTGAGCATCAGATTCTTCACAGCAATGATTAGTTGAAATCCACATCTTTGTGGAATTAAGTTTAAATTAATCAGCCTTTGTCTATATATCCCCAAGTTCTAGCTGATAGGGAATAGACAAAGGAGCTAAATAGGAAAAAAAAAATAGCAGTTTTATCTCATAACTCCCAAAGCACAGAGGTCCTTAGTAAATTTCGATTCTAAGGTTTACCACATAAAACAAAGACAAATGGAGGCCTATTAGAACCCACGCCTTGGGCATCTCATATCCCTGAAGTGGTCACCCAATCACAGAAGGGTAAGTCCAGAATGAAAAGTCCCCTATCTTTGAAGAAGTTGTTCAGGGAGGCTGGCCAAATGGAGTGTAAGAGATTAAAAGTTACCATGTTTGAGCACAAGGAAGACAAAGAAAAAGGCAGAGGGGGAATGTCAGAAGGGAGAAAGAGAGGCCTCTCCCACCTTGCCTTTTTGATGCATGTGATGGTTAATTTTTGTGTCAACTTGGCTTAGACAGTATTCCAAATGTTTTTATGATTTTTTTTTTTTAGATGAGGTTAACATCTAAATCAGTAGACTTTGAGTAAAGCAGATTACCCTCCATAATGTATGCAGGCTTCATTCAGTCAGGTGTAGGCCTTAACAGAAAAAGTCTGACCTCCCCAGGAGGAGGAATTCTGCAAGAAGACTGCCTTGGGCTTCAACATCTCAACTCTTCCCTGGGTCTCCAGCCAGCCTGCCTACCCTTTGAACTTGCCAACCTCCATAATCATGTGAGTCAATTCCTTAAAATCGCTCTCTCTCTATTTTATATCTTTATCTATGTATACATACACATATGTATACCCACACATATATTAATCAGGATTCTCTAGAGAAACAGATCCAACGAGATACACACACACACACACACACACACATATATATACAAATACAATACAGTAACTCTGCCTCTTGTAAAAACACAATCCAGTAGATACTGAGAAAGACAAAGACAGAGAAAGCAAGTGTGGCAATATATTAACAGTTGTTAAATCTAGTCAAAAGATCTAAACATTTTTGTTAGGTTTCATTTTTTCACAATAAAAAAGAATTTATGAAGAATTAAATATAGCAACATATAAAAATGAATCCTCGCTGATCACTGTCTGATCTCTGACATACCCTCCCTCAAATGATGCATAGCAGAGAGATGCCTGCTTTCTCCACAGAGAAGAACAACCACATCTCTGATATGCGGAGAGAGCCAGCTCTCCCTCAGCCTTACATATCCTACTCATTTCAAGATTCACATCCAACAAAAGTTCTGCATAAACAAGGGTTTGCCTAACCCAGGAGTCTGCCTTCCCTTCTCTGAGAACCACCCTGACATCTACTCTTATAGAAGGGGGATAACAAACAGCCACTGGCACCTGAGCTTGTGCTTTGGGGTCTCATGCCTCACCCCACACTCACCAACCCTAGACAGCCAACCCAAAAGCAAAGAATCTTTTCTAAATATATTCAACACTGAAAACTCTGGGGTTTTTCTGTATCTACACATGAATTCTTTTGAAGCATTTTAGCCAAGATACCTATGGATTCAGTCATCTATTTAGAACAGAGAAACTAAATAAAAGAACTTCACAGTGGCATTGCTACTATCTGATATCAAAAGACTAAAATTTTTACAGCAAACAATGTTGCCTTCTTGGTGCCATATAACGAGATAAGTAGTTTGCCTTAATAGTTTTGAGTGCACTTGGATGGGCCTATTAAAAATACAGTTTTATAAAATCAGTTTGCAAAAATATAAGAGGTGGCAAATGAAAGAATAAAATAATATCTTTATTTTCTTCTGTCATTCTTAGATCCTTTGGAAGATTGTAAGCTCCATGAAAGCAGGACACCTTCCTTTTCCCTAAGCCCTGGACCAGAGAAGATACTAAAAAAATATTTGCTTATACAGTAACCTAGTCTCTGGATGTTATCTTCTAGAGGAATTCTTGACATGTGTACTCAAGGAGATGTGTAAAGAATGTCTATTTCACTATTATTTTTAATTGTGAAAACCTGGAATCAAGTCTTTTAGGAGAATGACTGCCAAAACCAACCCCTATTTATGTGAGAAATAAATATATAAAAGCTGACTGGTATTTAATAGGAAATCATTTATTATTAACATTTTATTTATAGTCACACTGGATATTTATTATTGATTTAAATTGCACATATGATTCAGGTATGGTTAAAGTCATTATTTCTGCTTTGTGTTGAAATATTCTCAATTGTTTTGGCTAAATTTTACAGTCCAATATGCTGTATTTATATCCATGATGGTATATTTAACATTCAAGGGTTACAAAATAAAGAAACCAAATATTGAAAAAGAAATGATTATTCTGCCCATCTGTCAAAGTTCAGCTTAGACTTCACCCAGGACAAGGAATTTCCCCAGATCTAGTATTTTACTTATCAGAGTTTAGCTGATATTAGAGTCATTGGGATAGGCATCTGCTTTCCCAACTAGATTATAAGACAACACATGTAATGAAGACCTGGCATGGAGCCGAGCATGGTGCCTTGCACAGGACAAATAAGTATTTAATGAACATGTGCTGCTTCTTTCCTCCTAGAGGCCAGCAGTGTCATGTATATGCTCAGAAGGCACCTGGTAAAGTGGATTGTGTTTGATTCCAAATTATCAAGTCCTAAGTGAGCTTAAGGAAATGAGATTATGCTTTAGATCTCAGGACACGGACTCTTTTTGATAAATCATTTTTAATAGAGTCTAAAAATGTCATGTGTAATTAAGTACTTGATCCATTGTAATAATGGCCATCAGATGACAATGGTGATAGAAACATCATATCTGTTTTATCTGAATTCAGAGATGCAGCACATATCTGTTTATCATATACCCTTCACCTTCCCAAAGCATGATTACTTGATTCATAAGAATTATAGATATTTTTATGTCTCTTCACAGATTTAAACCAGCATACATAACTTCCTCTTAATGTCATACATATCATATTCCAGATTGCTTTTATTTGCAACCAAAAAAAATGTTTTCCACTCTTAATTGCATACTGAGATGGGGGAAAATCCTGCTGCTTTCAACTAAAATGTAATTTGTTTCTAAATTCGAATTTTACTTTTTCTAGATTGTTTCTGTTGGATTTCATCTTGCTCTCTACTTCTGTGAGGATGACACTTCACTATGTCTTTCTGCCTCAGAAACCCACTACCATAGCATACTCTTCTCTGAACTTCCACCCAGCCCCACTTATGATACAGTGGCCTTGATCTGTATGCAGTCATTGCTTTCTGGCTCCTCCAGGCTCTCCAAGAATAACAAGACATCCCTCTTTTGTTCTTCTCTCTCCTGTCATCAGATTGTTCACCAAGGTCATTCCATTCTTTATCCCCAACCCCGGTTACTCTCCAGCTCATCCTCCTTCTTTACACCACCACTTTGTAGGTTCCCAATTCTTAGTTACTTCACACATAAACTATTAAAACACTGTCTAAAGCAGTGATTTTATGACACACAAACTTCAATGACTCCTCAATGCCAAAATAAAATCCTAATACAGCCTGATGTGTTTATCTCCACTTAAATTATACTAGAACATGGCATAAACCTGTTTTTCTTCTACTAATCACTTCAAACTTTAGTTTTTCTTTCTTAGAAACACACCTTTTGTTTTGTACATTCATCTCTAATTTCTTCTCTCTCCTAAAGTTTTCTCATAGTTAGTCATAGTGGCATGTGCCTGTAGTCCTAGCTATTCAGGAGACTGAGGTGAGAGGATCACTTGAGCCCAGCAGTTTGAGGCTGCAGTGAGCTAGTATGGCACCACTGCACTCCACCCTGGGTGATAAAGACCTTGTCTCTTTAAAAATATTAATTTTTTCATATGTATCTTATTTTTCCACCTGGAGTGTAAGTGTTGAGTCTGAGGGGTAGTAGGGAATCTGAGACCTAAATTTCCCTTTATCTTTTATACACTTAACATGGTGTTCAGCACCAAGCAGACACCAAATAAATCATTGTTAGTTTTATTTTTCAAATTATACCTTTTATTGCCATTAAATATGCTGGTTTCAGGATCTAAAATATTCTCCATGTTTGGTTGAGTTTGAAAAAGTAACACAAGAAAAAATAAGAAGTGAATCCCCCTTATGTATTGTCAGTTACTTTTCAGTCAAATAATTTTGCTTGGATTGTGAATGCCAGTGTGAAAACAGACCCTGAAACTGCATCACAAATGCCTCACTATCCACTCCACAGAAGCACAGCATGCTGACGCAGTCTTATTCATCAGAGGCATTTCCTGAAGAAGAAAAAAAAATCACCATCATTTACCTGTCCATGCCTTTTATTTTGAAACATATGGAATGTAGACCTTTGCACATTTTCAGGAATTTACCACAATAGGTGATGCCCAAGTCAATGGTTTTATTGTTATAAAACAGATGAGATGGCTGTTCCCAAACAAAGCTAAGAACACATGACCAAAACTGTCCCCTGCTCGTTACAGTCCCTTTGAAAAATTTACCATCACAATTATCCATTTGTGTTTTTTCCCTCTCAGTGAGGATACGGCTTGGACTTTAGCTTTGCTAACTACATCAAGCTAATGGTCTCATCAGCCTCCCAGAATTATCACCCACTACCGTGAGAGAAAAACAGTATGCCAAAAACAGTAGAAGGAATACACAATCTAACCTATGGTCCAAAGGGGAAAAAATGATGAACAAGCAACAGAAGCTTTATATTTATTTGTTTGCTTGCTTTGAATTTGTAGAAGGGCATTATGAAACTATTTTAACAACCACATCTTCTTGATGTTCAAAGTGGCAATGAGTCCTGGACTCTTCAGTGAGAGGTAGAAGACAAGACTCATGCTCAGGCTTCTGCTGACTTTCGGGGTCCTCACCATTCTCAAATGCCTGCCTTAAAGTTTTGAGATTTTTTTCCTTCTGTACAACACATAAGATAGAATCCACGATTTTATTTTTACTTCCTAACTCCTGAGCCCCATAACAAAATCATAACTGGAAATAAATAAATTTTGTCAGATCAAGGCATCATTCTGTAAGAGAAGGCTGTTTACCTGTTTTGCCCATTCTAAGTTCCAGAATCTTGCCCATACTAACAGGTAGCATCCACATTTCTGTATGCAACAGTTCCCAAAAGTTTCTAATTTATGGGGCTTTTGACAAGGATAGAAGAATTTATTGAAAATTACTTGATTGATTCTAGTGATCAGAATACAAGTGTTTGTAATATTGTACGTTTTTCATCTTATTTCATTTCTTTTCAAAATATTTTTAAATGATTAAGCCTACATTCTTGAATGGAAAATGTATCCAGGTTACAATACTTACATTTTCACACTAACTCAGTGGGATGTATCTAGGATTCTGATACTCTCCTTTGTTTCCTCCTCACTGACAATCTGGGGATGAGTTCTAAAAAATGTTTAGTTACAATACCTACATTTTTACACCACCTCAATGGAATATATCTAGCATTCTGATACTCTTCTATGTTTCCTCTTCATCAATGATCAGGGGATGAGCTCTAAACAATGTTTAGAACACAAAGTCTGCCTTTGAATGAGTCCTCTTTACTGTGTTCCTCACCGTCCGAGCTGGGAGCTCATGCATTTCTGATTATGTAGAATCCTTGCTCTTTTTTTTTAACTCCAACAGTGGTTTTGTAATGTTGTCGCTCTGTCTCTTTAAAAGTACATTCTGTCTCTGAGTCTCCTTGGCAGCTGCTTTCCCTTTGTAGAATCAGTTTTTCATTGCATTGACAATGGAATAGAAAACGTAAAGCCTATTTGATGAGTGAAGTCTCTAGCTTAAAGTCAAACTGAAAAGCAGATTCCCACTTGCATAATGCTTTATACTTCTGTATAATACCATTAAACATCCCTAGGTAACACTAGCTGAGAACTTTGCTTCATGGCTGGTATGGTTTGGCTGTGTCCCCACCCAAATCTCATCTTGAATTGTAGCTCCCATAACCCCCATGTGTCATGGCGGGGGACCCAGTGGGAGATACTTTAATCATAGGGTGATTACCCTCATGCTGTTCTTGTGATAGTGAGTGAGTTCTTTCAACATCTGATAGTTTTATAAGGGGGTTCCACCTTCATTTGACTTTCATTCTCTCTCCTGCCATCCTGTAAAGAAGTGCCCTCCACCATGACTGTGAGTTTCCTGAGGCCTCTCCAGCCATGCAGAACTTTGAGTCAATTAAACCTCTTTTCCTTATAAATTTTGCTGTCTCAGGTATTTCTTTATAGCAGCATGAGAACAGACTAATACAGTAAATTGGTAGTGGGAGTGGGGCACTTCCCTAAGGATACCCAAAATTGTGGAAGCGACTTTGGAACCGGGTAAAAGGCAAAGGTTGCAACAATTTGGAGGGCTCAGAAGACAGGAAAATGTGGGAAAGTTTGGAACTTCCTAGAGACTTGGAGGGCTCGGAAGACACGAAGATGTGGAAAAGTTTGGAATTTCCCAGAGACTTGTTGAATGACTTTGACCAAAATGCTGATAATGAGATGGACAATAAAGTCCAAGCTGAGGTGGTCTGAGATGAAGATGAGAAACTTTTTGGGAACTGGAGTAATGGTCACTCTTGCTATGCAGAGACAGATGGCATTTTGCCCCTGCTCTAGAGATCTGTGGAACTTTGAACTTGAGAGAGACAATTTAGGGTATCTGGCAGAAGAAATTTCTAAGCACCAAAGCATTCAAGAGGAAGCAGAGCATAAAAGTTTGGAAAATTTGCACCCTGATGATGTGATAGAAAAGAAAACCCCATTTTCTGGGGAGAAATTCAAGCCTGCTGTAGAACTTTGCATAAATAATGAGGAGCCAAATGTTAATCAGCAAGACAATGGGGAAAATGTCTCCGGAGCATATCAGAGACCTTCTTGGAAGCTCCTCCCATCACAGGACTGGAGGCCCAGGAGGGAAAATGGTTTCCTAGGTGTATTATTCTGTTCTCACACTGCTAATAAAGACATACCCAAGATTGGGCAATTTATAAAGGAAAAGAAGCTTAATGGACTCACAGTTCCACATGGCTGGGAGGCCTCACAATGATGGCAGAAGGCAAAGGAAGAGCAAAGGCATGTCTCATAAGGTGCAGGCAAGAAAGCTTGTGCAGGGGAATGACACCTTGTGCAGGGGAATGACACCTTGTGCAGGGGAACTCCCAGCTATAAAACCATTAGATCTCATGAGATTTATTCACTACCCTGAGAACAGAATGGGGAAAACCACTCCCATGATTCAATTATCTCCACCTGGCCCCACCCTCAACACGTGGGGATTATTACAATTCAAGGTGAGATTTTGGTGGGGACACAGCCAAAGCATATCACTGGACCAGGTACAAGGCCTGCCCATGCTGTGTGCAGCCTCAGGACTTGGTGCCCTGCATCTTGGCTGCTCCAGCCATGTTAAAAGGGGCCAAGGTATAGCTCAGGCCATGGCTTCAAAGGGTGCAAACCCCAAGCCTTGGTAGCTCCCATGTGGTGTAGAGCCTGTGAGTGCACAGAAGTCAATAATTGAGGTTTGAGAACCTCTGCCTAGATTTCAGTGGGTGTATGGAAACACCTGAATATCCAGGCAGAAGTTTGCTACAGGGGTGGAGCCCTCATGGAGAACTTCGGCTAGGGCAGAGTGGAAGGGAAAAGTAGGGTCAGAGCCCCCACACAGAGTCCCCACTGGGGCACTGACTACTGGAGCAGTGAGAAGAGAACCTCCATCCTCCAGACCCCATAATGTTAGATCCAATAACAGCTTGCAACATGCACCTAGAAAAGCCACAGGCACTCAATGCCAGACCATGAAGCAGCCAGGCAAGGGGCTGTACCCTGCAAAGCCACAGGGCTGGAGCTGCCCAAGACTGTGGGAGCCCACTTCTTGCATCAGCGTGACCTGGATATTAAACAGGGAGTAAAATAAAATCATTTTGGAACTTTAAGATTTAATGACTGCCCTATTGACTTTCATACTTGCATGTGACCTATATGCAAGTCAGGTCATTTGTTTTGGCCAATTCCTCCCTTTTGGAATGGGTCTATTTAACCAGTGCCAGTACCCCAATTGTATCTAGGAAGTAACTAACTTGCTTTTGATTTTACAATCTCATAGGTGAAAGGGACTTGCCTTGTCTCAGATGAGACTTTGGACTTGGACTTTTGAGTTAATGCTGGAATGAGTTAAGATTTTGAGGGACTCTTAAAAGGGCATGACTGTGTTTTGAAATGTGAGGACATGAGATATGGGAGAGGCCAGGGGCAGAATGATATGGTTTGATTGTGTCCCTACCCAAATCTCATCTTGAATTGGAGTTCTCATAATCCCCACATGTCATGGGAGGGACCCGGTGAGGGGTAATTGAATCATGGGGGCGGTTAACCTCATGCTGTTCTTGTGATAGTGAGTGAGTTCTCATAAGATCTGAAGGTTTTATGAGGGGCTTCTCCCTTTGCTAGGCACTCATTCTTTCTCCTGCCACCCTGTGGAGAGGTGCCTTCTGCCATGATTGTAAGTGTCCTGAGGCCTCTGCAGTCATGCAGAACTGTGAGTCAATTAAATCTGCTTCCTTTTTAAATTGCCCATTCTCAGGTATTCTTAGCAGCATGAGAACAAACTAATACAATGACCAATATCCTCTAGTTTATAAATAAAACATATTCAGGAAATAAAGAGAACCTTTATTGTAAAAAAAGAAAACCAGTTTGTATTATTAGATACTATATATTAAGCACTTGACCTTCTTTGAAGCTGAATTATTTTATTAATAATAAAATAATATACATTTATTACTTACTACAATTTGAAATACAACTAACCAATTATAAAATTGTAAAGCCAAACAGTTCAATTTAAGTTTTAATGGATATTGTAATAGAAAACTAGAAAATTCAGTTTAGGTTGAGAGATCAATGTGGAAATAAATTGGAAAGAGTCCATAATTATGTGGAAGTTTAAACTTGCATAGAGTTGTCAAAGGTCCAGGCCAATTGAAGAAGGAATTCAATAAGGCTGCACATCAGAGGACATTCTTCCACAGAGAAGAGTGCCCAATTCTACCAATACAGCAGGTCATCAATGGACAGGATATACCCTGCAACATCATTGCAGTAATGTTTAAGTAATAAGATATTGGGTCATTAAGAATGGTGTTGGTACTAAAGATTATCAAAACTTTTATACCGAAAAAAAAAAAGGCATGGACGTTGAACCCAAAGGTGGTTTGCTGCCACTACAATCACAGCTGCATGTCATACATCTGACCTGCCACTGGTTACCTATCTAATTAACTCAACTATTGTTATGAAAAACAAACTATAAAAACATTAAGGTGACTACGGGTAGATATATTTCCATAGGGGCAAAACTTTGATTGACAAATTTGTTAAAAACATAATTCTTTGCCTTTGGAAGAAATTTTTAAACTTTCTTCACTGAGATGTTAAATTGCAAAGATATCAGCTATTT
This sequence comes from Papio anubis, assembly GCF_008728515.1. Lineage (NCBI taxonomy): Eukaryota > Metazoa > Chordata > Mammalia > Primates > Cercopithecidae > Papio > Papio anubis. Next base: position 82,039,051 of record NC_044981.1, read on the forward strand.
TGTTAGGCAATTTCTCAAATTATTTTAATTATCCAAACCTCCCTAATGTCCTTTGATGTTCTTTCTAGTGAAATACTAAATTTACACTGCACTCAGAGGTGCAAAGTAAACATAACTTCTTTCTCTATATAAGCTTTCTCTCTATTAATCTTCCTTACATATGTCTACACAATGGATAATACAAAGAAACATTAATTTAAGCCCTATTCAATGCAACAATTTAAACAATTCCTTTAGCTAAATGCTTTGTCTCTAAGTACTATAGTTCATCTCTCAGATTCTCCTCCCTTCTGCTCTGCAAAAGTAGAAGGTGGGTGAAAGAAAAATAATAGGAAATAAAATATAAGAGAGGTCAGTTGACGAAGGGGCCTATATGCCATGCTAAGAAATTTGGACAATGCTCTATGGACAACAGGAAGTCATTTTAGCAGTTTTAGTTTATAAGTTTGAGTTGGACACTGCTAGTTGGCCAACTCAACATCAGTTCCCACCCTCTTTCCTCCTTGTCCACCTCCAACAGTGGAGGCTGAAAAAAATGAGACATTCACTTACTAATAGACCTTACAGCTAAGAGTGCTTTTTCATCCAATTCTAGCCAGTGAACTATAAAGAAAAACTTCAGCTGAATTAAATTTAAAGGAGTTTAATTGAGCAATGAATGAACAGCCTTCTGAGTCAAAGTAGGCTCAGAGACTCCAGCACAGCCACGTGGCAGAAGAAGATTTTTGGTCAGAAAAAGGAAAGTGATGTATAGAAAATGGAGGTGGTATACAGAAATAGCTGGATTGGTTACAGGTTGGCATTTGCCTTATATGAACATTGTTAGAACAGTTGGCTACGTTTGCTTGACCAAAACTCAGTGCTTGGCACAAGTGTAGGTTACAATCTGTTTACACCTCCACTTGTTATCATTCACAGTGTACAGAAAAACCTTCAGGCTGAACTTAAATATGTTAAGGAGGCAGCTTTAGGCTAAACTTGATTTAACAGGGGAAATCTGTTGGGAAGCCCTCTTGAAAGCTTTGTCTCCCTAGAACAAAGAAGAGAATTTCACAAGGCTTTTAGGTGTGAAGCCTTTGAAGTAAGACATGCTACATGGCATTGTAGCTGCTGCCATCTTGCTACCATGAAGCACCAAGCGTGAGGGCAAAAATCCAACAGTGAAGCAGAAGTAAACAAACAGCCACTTCTTTATGGTATCACAGAAACACTGTACCAACTCTAGACTGATATCTCCAGACAAATCCTCATATGTGATGCAACTTATGTTTTATTACTTAAATCACAACTAGTTGAGTTTTATATTATTTGCAGGTGAGCACAGCATTCAAAATAGATACAGTATTATGTATATTACTCTGACCTGAGTGGGGTTTTGAAAAGTGGCAAGACTAGAGTTACAGAAATTATCTAGGGAGTTGTTGCAGTAATTCAAGCAAAAGATGGAATGGGACCTGAAAACAGAAAGCAGATACATAAACACACAGAAGAAAAGAAAAATTATTTAACTTTGCTGTAGAAATGGTGTGGGACAGGCAATTAGGTTTTGGCTTGGATTACTAGTCCATAGGATGTAGAAGTAGCAGATTTGAGCATGAATATGAATTTCATTGTGAGAAATGTCACATCTGAAGTACCTGTGAGACATCACGTGGAAATATCTAGTGGGCAAACAAATCTATAAGTAAAAACATTTCTACCTAGAGATATCAATCTGGGACTCATTGAGGTCACAGCTAAACCTGCTACAGTGGAAGAGGTCATCCAGAGAGTGTGAGGGACTAGAGGAGCCACAGACAAAGGCCTAAAGAACATCAAAATTTAGGAAGGCAAAAGTAGAACAAGGAGCAAGCAAAGACTGAGAAGAAATACTGAGAGAGGTATAAAAACAAATAAATTACAAGCACCAGGTCTAAGCACCAAGCGCATCTGAACCAGTTTATCCTGGCTGAGTCTTAGCCTTACATGTAAAATTGTTGAAAGATAAAACTGCCAGAAAAAACATGAAGCAAACCAAAATTGAATGTACTGCTTTCTTAAAGTACTGATTTATTTAAAAGTTTAAAACCTATTCTAGTGGCTATTACCATGACTATAGAAGAGGCAGACTTTTTCTAAGAGCAGGGGAATTTTTTTAATTCTCAAAGTTAAATGTTACAAAGATTAAATAAGATAAAGACTGACATGTGTCCATTGGATTTAGCAATTTAAGCTCAGGAGTAATTTTAATGAAGTAGATGAAAAACTAAAATACTACAATTTTACACTAAACTAGTCATGCTTAGAATCTTCTCCTAGAGCAGGAAGCAAAGGAAAAAGCTGGCACAAGGAAGTTATAAAGGGAAGTGGGAAAGTCAAACTAGCATTTATTGGTAGGCTACCACATGCTAGAAGATGTGCTAGGCACCTGCCATATGCTATGTCATTTACCTCTCATAACTGTGCCTTAAGGCAGTCCTCGGGATCGGTAGTAGTATTCTGAGGCTCAGGACATTAAACAACATTTCCAAGGATATAGAGCTAGTGATTGGCAGGAAAAGAGCTGGAGACCAGGCTTGTGTGACTTCAAAGCCTAGGCTTAGGCCGTTGCAACGCATTGCTACTTAAGAAGAGATGAGGTGAGCTGTAAGAAGCACCTCCTCTATCTCCTCCAGTCTTCCCCTTCTCCTAAGCTACTCCCACAAATCCCCTGCAAGACACTGACCAGGAATGCAGATGCAACTGGAAACTCTGAGAGTACAGACCCTATGAAATATGCCCCAATAAAGTCATGGCATTGCTTACAAATGAAGCATGATAGAAGAGCAGGTATTTCTATTCACTCATCATAAAATTTTAAAATATTCAATTTTCCAAATGTTTTATGTAGGTGGCCATTAAAACTGTGCAGCACTTGGCCAAATGTCAAACAAGTTGTTTTCTTGACTGACAGCTATTCAAGCATTATTAATTTAAATTACAAAATGACACTTTCCATATGAGAAACCTATAGCTCATGAAGCAATGTTAAAAATCTTAAGGTTGAAGTGAGTCATAAAGTAAACAAAATGCATATTGGTAGTTTTGTAATAGCTTCTTATTATTTATACATCTTAATCCATACTGGGTTGTACCACTTTCTTTCTGTGGTACATAGAAATATATGACTCTTGAGTTTCTCCAATAACTTTTAATCTTTGGGGACGCTGCTTTTGAAAAAACTAAAGAGTAAATTGGATGAGAATCTGTGATATGGCATGCTGGTTCTAAATCCATTCTATTTTAGACTGCTGTGCAGTGTGACCTATCACAGAGGAAAAACACTAAAACTGAGTTAGCTATCTCCCTGAAGTACCTACCCGGGGAATTCTCACATTCCCTCAGAAAACATCTCCACTGGTTATGTCATTTACTGAACTATTACCTCCTGACTGTGTCTTAGGGTGATGGTAAGGCATTCAGCTACATCCTGGAATAGTCTATCTTCTCATCAATAATGACAGCTTTAAACACAAATGATAATCTAAATTTTATAACAGCATGTGAGAAATTCTTCCTTTCCTTTTTTTTTTTTTTTTGTTTTTTTTTTTAGACAGAGTCTCACTCTTGTCACCCAGTCTGGAGTGCAATGGCGTGACCTTGGCATACTGCAACCTTCAGCTCCTAGGCTCAAGCGATTCTCCTGTCACTGCAACCTCCACCTCCTGGGTTCAAGCGACTTTCCTGCCTCAGCCACCCAAGTAGGGGGGATTACAGGTGCCTGACACCACACTCAGCTAACTTTTTGTATTTTTAGTAGAGACAGGTTTCACCATGTTGGCCAGGCTTGTCTTGAACTCCTGACATCAAGTGATCCACCCGCCTCGGCCTCCCAAAGTGCTGGGATTACAGGCGTGAGCCATCGTGCCTGGCCCCTTTGTGTTTTTTATCATGAAATGCCGCTGCTCACTAAATGGTGTGGAATATACAAGCTGTTTTGTTATACAAAGAAATTCACTATAATGCATTTCAATCATCATGGCATTTCACTTTGATGATGCACTTAATGCATGTTAAGAAGAGACTGGAGGAAATCCTAATATGAACAGCTGTAATTAATTCAATAGAGGTTATTCACTGAAATGTTCAATCTTCATTATTAGAAACTACCACTCAATCCCACCAAATTCTGTTCATGAATTAGCTGAGAATTTTCCCACATAAATTAATACAGCCATTGTTCAATGCAAGTCCTATGGGCTGTAATCCTTCTATGGCTGAGTAGCTCCAGATGGGCCCCTATCAGGCCCCGCAAAATGATTAATTCTACCCAGGGTATGGAGAATAAAGCTTTAAAAAAAACTATTAAAAGCAAGTCCCAGCATCCAAAAGCACCACACGTCTTTGTAAGGAGAACAAACAGCTTGCTCCCACCTAGACAATAACCCAAGGAAAAGATCTCTTGCCATATGAGTTAGGCAGCCTGACACTGACCGATGGTAACAGATGGGTGTACAGAGATAATTCGGCAGAATGAGAGTCACTCTGGGACAGCCAAGGGAAGGGTCTCCAGGATCGTCAACAAGGAGAAGAAGAAGACAGACAGTGGAGTGGGGAAGGATTTGATGGGGAAAAGGGGTTTCTAAAAACAGATGGGTGTACGTCGGGTTGATTATGATTAGCAAGGCAATTTTCAAAAGTGAGGAGAGTATTCTCTCTTTGAGTGTGTCTAAAGAAATTCTAGCAGGAGACATGGAACGGGTGAAATCATGCCAAGGCAGCGCATTATTAAACGGGCCTTGCCCCAAAGGTTCATTGGATTCCCCTTCATGGAATCCAAAGTTTAAATAAAGCTTTTTGTTCCTCTGAGTGGAGAAGGCAACAAATCAAAACTTCATGCCTCTTATGGATATCTCCACCAGTGAAAGGAAGTAGTATGTCTGAGATCCACAAGTACTTGAAGATAACCCAAATGGGTACAATGCAATCTGTCCCTAAGAAATTTTCCCTGGTTGCCCTTTTTAAAAATCAGAGCCCTGGAGAGGAAAGAATTTGCTATTCAATACACCATGGAGAGGATTGTAAGTAAAAGTCATATATCTAATAAGAGAAAAGGCTTCTGACATCTCAGGAGGTTATAATGGGCAGCAATTGACATGGAACCCCAGGCTGAAGGCTATTTGGAGGTTTTAAAACTTTAGCTGGGGAAGCAATTTCCCCTTAGGCTAGGAAGCCTGGAGTCTTATTGTTTTATTTCCAAATATTATATCTAACAAAGGCTGTCATGGAATCAGATAAGTTAAAAGTCAAAACAAAACAAAAACAAACTCAATGAGCTCCTCAAAAGATTAAATAGGGTTAGAAGTCCACTGAGCCAGAGACTACAAGGACAATCAAACCAAAACTTCTGCTTTGATTTTTCTTGTATAACTCCCACATCTCTGACCCATGTAATATTTTAAGGGCTGAATAACTTAAAATTCAATGTTGCCTGATCCTAAATAAGGCTGTTCTTATCGTGTGTCTTTGGTTCTTATTTTGCTACTTTTCAGAAAAATGTGTCTCTCCATGTTGTTTTTACGAGAACTGCTATAGATAGAATGAAAGATGAATAGCTGTACCTCATATCTGTGCCAAGATTGAGACTGAAAACAGGAAATTTTCATGTTATTGTGTTTGCATTACTCACTGATCTGCTTCATCCCTCATGTTTCCGACATAAAATGGAATCATTTGTGAAACTTGAAAATTCCTCTCAAAGTCCTTCTGCGAAACCGCTATCAACATATAAAGCAAAACTATAAAGCAACAGTCAACAAATTACATAAAAGAGGTTTTCCTCTCTCTTGAATATTTGACATTATGGTCTCTTGGCCAGTCATTAGCCCCCAAAGATGGTTCAGTGATCTTTTAGCTCTGCTTTAGTTAAACCTTCACGTGTTCCTTAGCCATCCCTGAAAAATATTAGAATGCAGCAGTCTCCCTTACTCATGGTTTCATTTTCTGTGATTTCAGTTACCTGCAGTCAACCACAGTCAAAAAATATTACATGGATTATGCTGGCCTCATAGAATGAGTTAAGGAGGAATCCCTTCTATTCCATTTTTTGGAATAGTTTCAGTAGAAATGGCACCAGCTTCTCTTTGCATCTCTAGTAGAATTCAGCTATGAGTCTGTCTGGTCCTGGGCTTTTTTTTTTTTTTTGGTTGGAAAAAATCTGTGACCTGGAAAAAAGTAGTTATAATAGAATAAAGGAAACGGAGGCTCAATTAGAGTAAAAAAAGGGAAGTAGAAATAACAAATATTGTTGTTATAGGAAATTATGCTGGAATGCAGAGCAGAGAAAAGAGATCATAGCTGGAAAAGTAATATACGGGACAATATGTTAAAGATAGGATAACCTGAAGTTAAGGTGGGCTATTTATTCCTGCCTTAATTTCAGAACTTGTCATGGGTCTAGAATGAGAAATTTAAATCCATCAAAGTCGAATCATTCCCAAAACAAATTATCAACTAATAGAAGTGGGTGCTGACTTCTCATTTTCAGTACCCAATCCACTTTGAGGCACTAGTGCAGAGATTTCCTCAGAATTTTGAGATCCCTGGGATATGCACCGATCTCCAGCCATCCATATCTGGCCCAAGATATCCACTGGGCCTTCAGCAATTTCTTTGAGTAATCTTCAAGGGTTAGCAAAGGACCAAAAAGAAAGGGTGAAGGACGGAGCTTCATACTGTCACCCACAATATCCCAGTTATTGCTGAAATCTAGAGGTAACTCTCAGTAGGCTGAATTACAGCAGCACTCAAGTACAGATCCATGGGGCCAGCATCCAGATCATCTGGCACAGACAGTACCTGCTCAGGCTTACACACCTGAGGAGGCAACTGGAAATGCAGTGAGCAGCAAGATCCTCAGAGGCTTACGAGAATGCTGTTAGGTAAACAATGAAATTAAGGCAGATATTTAAAAATTCTCTGAGATAAGTGAAAACACGGACACAGCACACCAAAATCTCTTGGATACAGCAAAAGCAGTATTAAGAGAGAAGTTTATAGTGCTAAACACCTACCTCAAAAAGTTAGGAAGATCTCAAATTCACAATCTAACATCACACCTAGAGTAACTAGGAAAAAAAGTACAAACTAACCCCAAAGCTGGCAGGAGAAAATAAATAAATAAAATCGAAGCAGAACTGAATGAAACTGAGACCCAAAAATCCATATTAAAAAATCAGTGAAACTGGCCGAGTGTGGTGGCTCACACCTGTAATCTCAGCACTTTGGGAGTTTGAGGCAGGCAGATCACGAGGTCAGGAGATCAAGACCATTCTGGCTAACATGGTGAAACCCTGTCTCTACTAAAACTACAGAAATTTAGCCAGGTGTGGTGGCACGTGCCTGTAGTCCCAGCTACTTGGGAGGCTGAGGCAGGAGTAATGGTGTGAACCCAGGAGGCGGAGCTTGCCATGAGCCAAGATTGCACTGCTGTACTCCAGCCTGGGCAACAGAGCAAGACTCTGTCAAAAAAAAAAAAAAAATCATTGAAACCAAAAATTGGTTCTTTGAAAAAATAAACAAGAGAAATAGACTGCTAGCTTGGTTAACAAAGGAAAAACTTAGAGAAGATTCAAATAAGCACAATCAGAAACAACAAAGGTGACATTACAACCAATCCCACAGAAGCACAAAAGATCTTCAGAGACTATTATAAACACCTCTACTCACACGAACTAGAAAATCTACAGGACATGCATACATTCCTGGAAACATAAAATTACCCAAAATTGAATCAGGAAGAAATGGAAACACTGAACAGATCAATATTAAGTTCTGAAATTGAAGCAATAACAAAAAAACCTACCAATCAAAAAGTGCCCCTGACCAGAAGGATTCACAGTCAAATTCTACAAGATGTACAAAGAAGAGCTGGTACCAATTCTACTGAAACTATTCCAAAAAAACAAGGAGGAAGGTCTCCTTCCCAACTCGTTCTACAAAGTCAACATCAGCCTGATACCAAAACATGGCAAAGACACAATGCAAAAAGAAAACTAAAGGCCAACATATCTGATGAACATAGGCACAAAAATCCTCAACAAAACACTAGCAAACCAAATCCAACAAGATATCAATTAATTTACCTGATAAAGTAAGCATCATTCCTGGGATACAAGGTTGGTTCAACAAACAAAAGAATAAATGCAATTCACCACGTAAGCAAAATTGAAAACAAAAACCATATTATCATCTCAATGGATGCAAAAAAAGCTTCCAATAAAATCCAACTTCCCTTCATAATAAAAACATCCTAGAAACAAGGCATCAGTGGAAAATACCTCAATATAGTAAGAGTCATTTATTACAAACCCACAGCTAATATCATACTGAGTGGGCAAAAACTGGAAGCATTCCCCTTGAGAACTGGAACAAAACAAGGGTGCCAACTCTCAGCACTCCTACTCAACACAGTACTGGAAGTGCTAGCCAGAGCAATCAAGCAAGAGAAAGAAATAAAAAGTATCCAAATAGGAAATGAAAAAGTCAAACTATCTCTCTTCATGAATGATATAATCCTATATCAAAAAAAACCTAAAGTTTATCAGCTCTGAAAAACTTCTGGAACTGATAAACAACTTCAGTAAAGTTTCAGTATATAAAATAGATGTACAAAAATTAGTGGCATTTCTATACATCAATAGTATTCAAGCTGAGAGCCAAATCAAGAAAGCAATCTCATTCACAATAGTCACAATAAGAATAAAATAGCTAGAAACACATCTAACCAAGGAGGTGAAAAAAATATCTAAAAGGAGAATTACAAAACACTGCTAAAAGAAATCATAGGCAGCACAAATAAATGGGGAAATATTCCATGCTCATTAGTTGGAAGAATCAATATTGTTAAAATTGTTATTTAACACAGCCCAAAGAAATCTACAGATTTGATGCTATTCCTGCCAAATTACTAGTATCATTTTTCACAGAACTAGAAAAAACTATTCTAATATTTATACGAAACAAAAAAAACAGCCTGAATACCAAAGCAATCCTAAGCAAAGGAACACAGCTGGAGGCATCACATTACCTGATTTCAAACTCTACACTAAGGCTACTTTAACCAAAACAGTACAGTACTGGTACAAAAACAGACACAACAGACCAATGGAACAGAATATAGAACCCAGAAATAAAGCCACACACCTACAGCCATTTGATCTTTGACAAAGTCAACAACAATAAGCAACAAGGAAAGGGCTGTCTGTTCCATAAATGATCCTTGGATAGCTGACTAGGCAGATGCAAAAGCATAAAAATTGACCTCTACCTTTCACCACATACAAAAATTAACTCAAGTTAGATTAATGATTTAAATATAAAACCTCAAACTATAAAGGAAAGTCTAGGAAACTTAAGGAAGACCTAGGAAACACCATTCTGGACATTGGCCCTGAGAAACACCATTCTGGACATCAGCCCTAAGAAAGAATTTGTAAGTAAGTCTTCAAAAGCAATTGCAACAAAAACAAAAATTGACAAGTAGAATCAAATTAAACTAAAGAGTTTCTGCACAACAAACAAAGCTACCAACAGAGGAAACAGACAACCTACATAATGGGAGAAAATATTCACAAACCACACATGTGACAAAAGTCTAACAGCCAGAATCTATAAGTAATTTAAACAATTCAACAAGCAAAAATCAAATAACCCCATTAAAAATTGGGCAAAAATTATGACAGATAATTTCTCGAAAGAAGACATACAAATGGCAATAGATATATGAAAAAAGATGCTCCACATCACTAATCATCAGAGAAATGTAAATAAAAACCAAAATGCAATACCATCTCATACAGGTCAGAATGATAATTATTAAAAAGTCAAAAAACTACAGATGCTGGCAAGCCTTGGATAAAGGGGAAAACTTACGCACTGGTGGTCGGAGTATAAATTAGTTCAGCCACAGTGGAAAACAATCTGGAGATTTCTCAAATAACTTAAAACAGAACTACCATTGGATGCAGCAGTTCCATTACTGTGTATATATCCAAAAGGAAACAGATTGTAACAAAGAGATGCTTGCATTGGTATGTTCATCACAGCACTATTCACAACAGCAAAATACATGAGTCAACCTACGTGCCCATCAATAGTGGATAAGATAAAGAAAATGTGGTACATATATAGCATGGAATACTACGCAGGCATAAAAAAGAATAAAATCATGTCCTTTGCAGCAACATGGATGCAGCCAGAGGTCATTATCCCAAGCAAATTAATGCAGCAACAGAAAACAAAATACTACATGTTTTCACTCAAAACATTGCGGAGTCAGGGATATAAAGGTGGCAACAATAGACAATTAGGACTACTAGATGGGGGAGGGTGGGAGAGAACCAGTGATGAAAAACTAACTACTGGGTACTATGCTCAGTACCTGGGTGACAGGATAATTCATATCCCAAACTTCAGCAGCATGCAATATACCCAGGTCACAAACCTACACATGTACTCCCTGAATCTAACATAAAAGTTGGAAGAAGGCCAAAAAAAGCAAAAAATAAAAAGAGGAAACACAAGTAGGCAAGTCAAAGTCTGAGAAAATGAATATTGCCATTTATATACATTTATGACCATGGATAGAGGCAATTTTTAAAATCCTAAACAAATGCTGTGCATTTTTTTTATTTTAATGCCTGGAAAGTATTGTAGGAAAATATAAATTATAAAAATTGACACAAAATACATAGAAAACTCTAAAAGCCTTATAATAAGGATTTAAAAACTAGTAAAAAAAAAAAAAATTCCAAGACCTATACATACAAAGAGTCTTAGTCTTAACTAACTTTATAAATGAATTCTGTCAGGACCTCCTATCCAAGTTTACTTAGGTCTGAATCTTCCTAGTAAAAATAAACAAATAAATATAAATTTTAGAAAATGAATTCTGTCAAATGTTGAACATATGGTTAACTCAAGTCAGTTAAACTCTTTCAGATCATAGAAAAAGACAGCAAACGTCAATTCAATTTCTAAAGTGAGAATGATTTTCTGATGAAAAAACCTGAAAAAGAATAAAACTAAAATGTTCATATTGTATATATGATTACTATCTCATAGTGTTTCGATTCTCACTTTTAGAATTTCATTCAATTTCTTTCAAACTTAAGAGGCTGACAAATGCAGAATACAGAATTTTAAAAGTTTCAAAAAACCCACAAATATTTAATAGAGTCAGATTTTAGAATAATAAAAGGAGGGTTGCCCCTCATAGCCCTGAGTGTTTAAATATGACACAAATCTCATGCATATAATACATTTGAAGTCTGCATCATTAAATGGTTGGTTTTTGGCCAGACGCGTTGTCTCATGCGTGTAATCCCAGCACTTTGGGAAGCTGAAGCAGGTGGATCACCAGGTCAGCAGTTTAAGACCAATCTGGTCAATATGGTTAAACCCCGTCTCTACTAGAAATACAAAAATTAGGTTGGACACAGTAGCTCACGCCTGTAATCCCAGCACTTTGGGAGGCCGAGGCAGGTGGATCACCTGAGGTCAGGAGTTCGAGACCAGCCTAGCCAACATGGTGAAACCCCATCTCTACTAAAAATACAAATAATTAGCCAGGTGTGGTGACAGGCACCTGTAATCTCAGCTACTCGGGAGACTGAGGCACGAAATCGCTTGAACCCAGGAGGCAAGGTTGCAGTGAGCCGAGATCGTGCCATTGCACTCCAGCCTGGGCAACGAGAGTAAAACTCCGTCTCAATAAATAAATAAATAAATAAAATAAAATAAAATAAAGTAAAATAAAAATACAAATATTAGCCGGGCGTGGTGGTGCATGCCTGTAATCCCAGCTACTCTGGTGGCTGAGGCAGGAGAATAACTAGAATATGGAAGGCAGAGTTTGCAGTGAGCAGAGCTGAGGCCACTGCACTCCGGCATGGGACAGAGGGAGACTCCGTCAAAAGAAAAGAAAAGAAAAAGAAAAGAAAAGAGAAAGAAGAGAAGAGAAGTGAAGAGAAAGAAAAGAAAATTGTTGATTTTTGTTTTCTTAAGAGGGTGGCTATCTCACTAATTAAGATTCAGGTCCCCCTTATTTGAGATGGTTGCTACAGTTTGTGGCTTCGTATTCTTTGATAATTAATAGTTTGGAAAAGATTTCATCTGTTTTGCAGCTTAACATCAGTAAAGTCATACAAATTTATCAGGAATGCTATCAAATTTGGGAATATTTCCATTAAGGTTTTTGTCTGTAGTGGGGCTAGTGGTCTGTATGTGTGTATTTGTGTGTGTTTTGCATATAGAAGTGCTAATACTTGAAAGAATTTCAAGCAGACTAGCTTCTGTTTCTATATATTTCAAACTTTATTTCTCTTCCACTCTTAACATAAATCCAAAGCTAGATACTACAGGACATTGTCATACAACTTCTAATCCTGCCACTTGTAACTCAGCACAAGGAGTAGTGGGCATATTGCTACCTCAGGATAGCTAGCAATAGCTAATCTATAGTCAGAAATGGCTGCAGGCTATGTAAATATATCTCACTCATGCCAAGTGAAATCAAATTCTCCATTCGTGGATCCCAAAATGCCTGCAGCCACTTCATATCAACTGAGCCAAGAGGAAATATGACAGAAACTAAGTATACATAAATGGTAGGAGATAACAGTGTTAACTAATTAAGGCTGAAATGACTACTATTGCAAATTTTACAAAATCATGTGACCATGTGAGCACATCCTGAGGCTACTCCCATTCCTTGAAAAGGGCCCTGAAGGGCCCTAAAGATAACCTTAATTTGCTTCATGTTAAGTCCATCTCTGAATACTTTTGTTTAACTGAACTTAAGCAGTAAAATGAAAAATAATCAAAGATCATGTGACTTCTAGCTTTCTTTTCTCAACATTCAGTGAGTGATATTTAAAGAATACAGCTTATTAGAACATACGGTCCTTGACAAGGTGATCTTGATTGATTACTATTTACTGTGGCAATTTGAAGACCTAGAAGTAATAAATGTGTGGTGTGCCCTAACATGTGTGGTGGTGGAATGATCAGGGAAACATCCTGAAGGAGATACAATTTGAGCCCACCCTGTAAGACACAAATGCGATCAACCACTGAAGGCTTGGGTCTGAGGATGGAGCTTTGTCTTGGAATGTGAACATTTGCAGCCCTGGAAGAAGAAAGGCCAATGAAGAGGGATCTATCAAATATGTCAAAATGCATAAGAATATCTCTCATTGTACTCTAGACTAGGAGTTACTATATCTGACTCTTTTTCAAAAGAACAATGTCTCCATTTAATAGTAGTCTGCTGACTGAGCAGCAGAAATTTGCAACCCACATTCATTTCTATTATATAAGTTTTTAGTGTAATAGATTTCTTTGTGTCAACATAAAAAAAGCAAAGCTGTGATCCAGGGCTGTGAGCCAGGCTGTGGAAAAAACCCCATTACATTGAAATGGGTGTTATCATGGTATTTGATAAATGAGTCTATCCGAAGGGTTCATCATACTTGGAAGCTAACACTTTTTCCGTAACTTTTTTATTCTTCCACTTTGGAACTCTCATCCCTTTCATCACTTGGCTGGTATCAGGCAGATTGTCAAAATTATTGTTTACAATGCTCATATCTTCAGATCTGTCTTTATAGATTTTTTCCTTAAAGGATTTTGAAATATTCTCAGTAAACAGAGTAAAAAAAATCAAACAACCATCTCCCAAATTTCTAATACTTTTGTTCTAATTCGATCTTCATCTCAATCACTACATAAGATCCCCATGACTTATTTAAAGAATGCAATATAAGAAACATAAGCAAATAAGGTGAAAGGATTCATGTTTACCATTTGAATATTTATCTTTTGAAAACAGCAGAGTTGTCACAATCTCTAGTGAATTTCTTCAGTCATGACTTGACAAGCATTTGTTGCCTGTGACCAGAATCAATATGGTTTATAGCATAAACTCCTTTTTTCTCTCTCTTTTTTCTAGGATTACTATTTAAAGCTAAATAAACTTAAAAAGTAATCATAAAAAGCTAAATATGTATTTTAATGCTAGAGCTGCTTGGAATCTATTAAAAGGTATTAAAGGAAAAGCACACTAGAGAAAGAAAGTTGAGAAAAGAAAGCACTCTGTTTAAATGGGTACAAAAGCCAATTATTTCCGTGTTAATTACCTTTCAGGAAGAACTACCAAATTTATATGCTAGAACTATTGTCATTAAATATCTGGCTTGCACAAATATTGGAGGGACATAGAAAAATAAGAGCGATTTAATTAACAGGTAAATTGGTCCAACAAGAAATTTACTTTTATGTTCATTTGCATTTAACTAAAGTAAATTAACGAAAGGAAACGGTCAGCTTCAAAAAAATCTGAACTGTTTCATGTTCTTTTTTTTTAAGAACTAGTATTTATTTAGTTTGAAACAAAACATAATAAACCTCCTGACTATAACTTAGGGCCTAGTTTGTTTTTCTTTCTTTCTTCTTTCTAAAAACTCTTTCCAATTTACTTTCCCCCAAGCATACAAAGAAGGTTCTAGAATTTTTTAGAATTTCTTCCTACTATGCACCTGATACCCACAGATAATCCCAGTCAAAACTGTGAAATTAGAAAGCAGTACTACTATTAATAATTAGACTAGAGAAACTAGTAATTGGGAACAATATGATCTAATTGAGTTAGATACAGCTAACATAGCCTCCCAGCTAAACCTCCTGATGTGAAATTATCCTTCAACAGCCCCCCAAGCCCCATCACCACACACACACACACACACACACACACACACACACACACATACACACACACTATCCCTCCAACTTCTCTCGAGGGCCAAGTCTAAGATTTTGGTCCTGTCCTGTGACCCTAGCTTATAGGACAACAAAGCTGGGGAAACCAATCAATCCTATAGGATAGGCTGAGCCAATCAGACAGCTCCCTTCTTAATTTTGAACAGAGACTACCAGAGGATGATATATATACTAAATAGGAAGGTTATGTGTTGAGTCAGTGCTGGAGTCAGTACCACATACCAGCCAAAATTATAAGAGAATAAAACAGAAAAAGTCAGTCTAGTGAATAGATGATTACCATTCAACCTGTGAAAAACCCAACTTTGCAATTCAAACCCCTCTCTAGTTTCAGTTATAATTAATATTTGTTCCTCAATACAAAAGTAAGCATGCTTGTACCATATGATCCAGAAATCAGGTTCCCTGATATTTTTCCAAATGAATTAAAAACTTATGTTCACACAAAAACCGACACATGGATGTTTATAGCAGTTTTATTCATAATTGTCAAAACTTGAAAGCAACCAAGATCTACTTCAGTAAAATGGTTAAATAAACTGTGGTACATCCAGACAGTGGAATAGTATTCAGTGCTAAAAAGATGAGCTATCAAGTCATGAAAAGACATGGAGGAACTTTAAATGCATATCATTAAGAGAAAGAAGCCAATCTGAAAAGATTACCTACTTTGTGATTCTACCTATATGATATCCTGGAAAAGGCAAAAATATAGAGACAGTACAAAGATCAGTGGTTGCTGGGGGGCACAGCTGGGCAGATGAATAGGTGGAGTACAGAGGATTTTATGGAAGTGAAACTACTCTGTATGATATTGCAGTGGAAGCTACATATCATTTCACATTTTTCAAAATCAAACTACAAGCAATACCAGAATGAACCCTAATATAAACCTTAATATGGATTTTGGGTTATAATAATGTGTCAATGTAGGTTCATCATTTGCAACAAATGTACCAATGTGGTAGGGATATTGGTAGAGAGGGAGGCTGCATGTGTGTGAAAACAGAGTATATGGGAACTCTCTATAGTGTTCACTCAATTTTGCTGTAAATGAATATTTCTCTAAAAATAGCTTTTTAATTTTCAAAAAAGTAAAAGAAAAGCATAGAAAAAGATCTAGAATGTACACATTTGTGTTAAGAGGTGTTATCTTTAAATGCTGGATGCTTTCATTTCTTTCTTCTTTTTATTTGGCAATGTTTCCCAACATTTTTTATTTTGTTTTTTAAGAAAAAAAAAATTCCCAAAATATTGTCAAATTTTAAAAAAATTATATCTTTGGCCAGGCACGGTGACTCATGCCTGTAATCCCAGCACTTTGGGAGGCCGACGCAGGTGGATCACGAGATCAGGAGTTCAAGACCAGCCTGGCCAAGATGGTGAAACCCCATATCTACTTAAAAAAAAATAAAAAAATTAGCCAGGCATGGTTGTGGGCACCTGTAATCCCAGCCACTCGGGAAGCTGAGGCAGAGAATTGCTTGAACCCAGAAAGCAGAGGTTGCAGTGAGCTGGGATCATGCCACTGCACTCCAACCTGGGTGACAGAGCGAGACTCTGTCTCAGCATTAAAAACGGTGGCTCATGCCTGTAATCATGGCTTACTTTGGGAGGCTGGTGGTGGACCAGTAGGGGTCAGATCAGAACCATCCTGGCTAACACAGTGAAACCCCATCTACTAAAAATACAAAAAAAAATTAGCGAGACGTGGTGAGTGCCTGCTTGAAGTCCCAGTTACTCAGGAGGCTGGCCTTGGGAAAGGAATGGGCGTGAACCTGGGGCAGAGATTGCAGCAAGCAGAGATCATGCCACTGCATTCCAGCCTGGGCGACAGAGCGAGACTCCACCTCAAAAAAAAATAAAGATTGGGGGCATGCCCCAAAGATTGGGGGCGTGCCCAAAAGATTGGGGGCGTGCCCAAGATGGCCGAATAGGAACAGCTCCAGCCTCCAGCTTCCAGCGTGAGCAACACAGAAGACGGGTGATTTCTGCATTTTCAACTGAGGTGCAGATCGACACTTCACACCTCACACGGTGGGGTACACCCCTGAGATGAAGCTTCCAGAGCGAGAATCAGACAGCAACACTCGCTGTTCAGCAATATTCTATTGTCTGCAGGCTCCCCTACTGCTACGCAGGCAAACAGGGTATGGAGTGGACCTCAAGCAAACTCCAACAGACCTACAGCTGAGGGTCCTGACTGTAAGAATGAAAACTAACAAACAGAAAGGACACCCACACCAAAACCCCATCAGTATGTCACCAACATCAAAGAACAAAGGCAGATAAGACCAAAAAGATGGGGCACAAGCAATGCAGAAAAGCTGGAAATTCAAAAAATCAGAGTGCATCTCCCCCTTCAAAGGAACGCAGCTCATCACTAGCAACGGAACAAAGCTGGATGGAGAATGACATTGACGAGTCCAGAGAAGAAGACTTCAATCAATCAAACTTCTCGGAGCTAAAGGAGGAAATACGTAACCAATGCAAAGAAACTAAAAACCTTGAAAAAAGATTTGATGAATGGCTACCTAGAATAACCAATGTAGAGAAGTCCTTAAAAGAACTGATAGAGATGAAAACCATAACACGAGAACTACGTGACAAATGTACAAGCTTCAGTAACCAACTCGATCAACTGGAAGAAAGAGTATCAGCGATTGAAGATCAAATGAATGAAATGAAGTGAGAAGAGAAGTGTAGAGAAAAAAGAGTAAAAAGAAATGAACAAAGCCTCCAAGAAATATAGGATTATGTGAAAAGACCAAATCTACATCTGATTGGAGTGCTTGAAAGTGACGGGGAAAATGGAACCACGTTGGAAAACACTCTGCAAGATATCATCTAGGAGAACTTCTCCAACCTAGTAAGGCAGGCCAACATTCAAATTCAGGAAATACAGAGAGCACCACAAAGTTACTCCTCGAGAAGAGCAACTTCAAGACACATAATTGTCAGATTCACTAAAGTTGAAATGAAGGAAAAAATGTTAATGGCAGCCAGAGAGAAAAGTCGGGTTACACACAAAGGGAAGCCCATCAGACTAACAGCAGACATCTCGGCAGAAACTCTCCAAGCCAGAAGAGAGTAGGGGCCAATATTCAACATTCTTAAAGAAAAGAATTTTCAACCCAGAATTTCATATCCAGCCAAACTAAGTTTCATAAGTGAAGGAGAAATAAAATCCTTTAGAGACAAGCAAATGCTTAGAGATATTGTCACCACCAGGCCTGCCCTACAAGAGATCCTGAAGGAAGCACTAAACATGGAAAGGAACAACAGATACCAGCCATTGCAAAAACATGTCAAAATGTAAAGTCCATCGATGCTAGGAAGAAACTGCATCCACTAGCGAGCAAAATAACCAGCTAATATCATAATGACAGGATCAAGCTCACGCATAACAATATTAACCTTCAACGTAAATGGACTAAATGGTCCAATTAAAACACACAGACTGGAAAATCGGATAGAGAGTCAAGACCCATCAGTTTGCTATATTCAGGAGACCCATCTCACATGCAGAGACACACATAGGCTCAAAATAAAGTGATGGAGGAACATCTACCAAGCAAATGGAAAACAAAAAATAGCAGGGATTGCAATCCTAGTCTCTGATAAAACAGACTTTAAACCATCAAAGATCAAGAGAGACAAAGAAGGCCATTACATAATGGTAAAGGGATCAATTCATCAAGAAGAGCTAACTATCCTAAATATATATGCACCCAATACAGGCACGCCCAGATTCATAAAGCAAGTCCTTAGAGATTCATAAAGAGACTTAGACTCCCATACAATAATAATGGGAGATTTTAACACCCCACTGTCAACATTAGACATATCAACGAGACAGAAAGTTAACAAGGATATCCAGGAATTGAACTCAACTCTGCACCAAGCAGACCTAATAGACATCTACAGAACTCTCCACCCCAAAATCATGGGAATATACATTCTTCTCAGCACCCACATCACACTTATTCCAAAATTGACCACATAGTTGGAGGTAAAGCACTCCTGGCAAATGTCAAGTAGAATTATAACAAACTGTCTCTCAGACCACAGTGCAATCAAATAGAACTCAGGACTAAAACTCAATCAAAACCGCTCAACTACCATGGAAACTGAACAGCCTGCTCTGGATGACTACTGGAATTTTTATCACAGAAATAGAGAGAAAGCAGAAATAAAGATATTCTTTAGAGCCAATGAGGAATAAAGATACAACATACCAGAATCTCTGGGACACATTTAAGCAGTGTGTAGAAATTTATAGCACTAAGTACCTACAAGAAAGAAGCTGGAAAGTTCTAACATTGACACCCATTAATATCACAAGTAAAGAACTAGAGAAGCAAAAGTGAAACACATTCAAAAGCTGGCAGAAGGCAAGAAATAACTAAGATCAGAGCAGAACTGAAGGAGATAGAGACACAAAACACCCTCAAAAAATCAATGAATCAGGAGCTGATTTTTTGAAAAAGGTCATCAAAATTGATGGGCTTCTTCAGCAAGACTAAGAAAAAGAAAAGAGAGAAGAATCAAATAGATGCAATAAAAAATGAAAAAGGGAATATCACCACTGACCCCACAGAAATACAAACTACCAACAGAGAATACTATAAACACCTCTATGCAAATAAACTAGAAAACCTAGAAGAAATGGATAATTTCCTGGACACTTACACTCTCCCAAGACTAAACCAGGAAGAAGTTGAATCCCTGAATAGACCAATAGCATGCTCTGAAATTGAAGCAATAATTGATAGCCTGCCAACCAAAAGAAGTCCAGGACCAGACAGATTCACAGCCAAATTCTACCAGAGGTACAAGGAGGAGCTGGTACCATTCCTTCTGAAACTATTCCAATCAATAGAAAAAGAGGGAATCCTCCCTAACTCATTTTACCAGGCCAACATCATCCTGATACCAAAGCCTGACAGAGAGACAACAAAAAAAGAGAATTTTAGACCAATATCCCTGATGAACATCGATGCAAAAGTCCTCAATAAAATACTGGCAAACTGAATCCAGCAGCACATCAAAAAGCTTATCCACCATGATCAAGTGAGCTTCATCTATGGGATGCCAGGCTGTTCAACATACGCAAATCAATAAACGTAATCCAGTATATAAACAGAACCGAAGACAAAAACCACATGATTATCTCAATAGAGGCAGAAAAGGCCTTTGACAAAATTCAACAGCCCTTCATGCTAAAATCTCTCAATAAATTCGGTATTGATGAAATGTATCTCAAAATAATAAGAGCTATTTATGACAAACCCACAGCCAATATCATACTGAATGGGCAAAAACTGGAAAAATTCCCTTTGAAAACTGGCACAAGACAGGGATGCCCTCTCTCACCACTCCTATTCAACATAGTGTTGGAAGTTCTGGCTAGGGCAGTCAGGCAAGAAAAAGAAATAAAGGGTATTCAATTAGGAGAAGAGGAAGTGAAATTGTCCCTGTTTGCAGATGACATGATTGTATATTTAGAAAACCCCATTGTCTCAGCTCAAAATCTCATTAAGCTGATAAGCAACTTCAGCAGAGTCTCAGGATACAAAATCAATGTGCAAAAATCAAAAGCATTCTTATACACCAGTAACAGACAAAAAGAGAGCTAAATCATGAATGAACTCACATTTGCAATAGTTACAAAGAGAATAAAATACCTAGGAATCCAACTTCCAAGGGATGTAAAGGACCTCTTCAAGGAGAACAATAAACCACTGCTCAGTGAAATAAAAGAAGACACAAACAAATGGAAGAACATACTATGCTCATGGATAGGAAGAATCAATATTGTGAAAATGGCCATACTGCCCAAGGTAATTTATAGATTCAATGCCATCCCCATTAAGCTAACAGTGACTTTCTTCACAGAATTGGAAAAAAACTGCTTTGAAGATCATATGGAACCAAAAAAGAGCCCGCATTGCCAAGACAATCCTAAGCCAAAAGAACAAAGCGGAGGCATCATACTACCTGACTTCAAACTATCATGGCTAAAGTAACCAAAACAGCATTGTAATGGTAAATTCCAAAACAGAGATATAGACCAATGGAACCAAACAGAGCTCCTCAGAAATACCACATGTACAGACATCTGATCTTTGACAAACCTGAGAAAACAAGAAATGGGGAAAGGATTCCTATTTAAATAAATGGTTGTTGGGAAAATTGGCTAGCCATAAGTAGAAAGTTGAAACTGATCCCTTTCCCTTTACTCCCTTTTTATATGAAAATTCAATTCAAGATGGATTAGGAGATCAAATGTTAGACCCATACCATAAAAACCTTTAGAACAAAACCTAGGTAGTACCATTCAGGACATAGGCAAGGGCAAGGACTTCATGTCTAAAACATCAAAAGCAATCTGCAGCAACAAAAGCCAAAATTCACAAATGGGATCTCATTAAACCAAAGAGCTTCTGCACAAGGCAAAAGAAACTACCATCAGAACAGGCAACCCACAGAATGGGAGAACACTTTTGCAATCTTACCCATCTGACAAAGGGCTAATATCCAGAACCTGCAAAGAACTCAAACTAATTTAACAAGAAAAAAAAACAAACAACCCCATCAAAAAGGGCAACGGATATGAACAGACATTTCTCAAAAGAAGACATTCCATACCACCAACAGACGCGATGAAAAATGCTCATCATCACTGGCCATCAGAGAAACGCCAAATCAAATCACAGTGAGATACCATCTCACACCAGTTAGAATGGCAATCATTAAAAAAATCAGGAAACAACAGGTGCTGGAGAGGATGAGAAATAGGAACACTTTTACATGGTTGGTGGATTGTAAACTAGTTCAACCATTGTGGAAAGAGTGGCTTATCTCAAGGATCTAGAACTAGAAATACCATTTGGACCCAGCCATCCCATTACTGGGGATATACCCAAAGGATTTTAAGTCATGCTGCTATAAAGACACATGCACACGTGATGTTTATTATGCACTATTCACAATAGCAAAGACTTGAATCAGCCCAAATGTCCATCAGCACAGACTGGATTAAGAAAATGTGGCAATACATAATAACCATGGAATACTATGCAGCCATAAAAAAAGGATGAGTTTTTGTCCTTTATAGGACATGGATGCAGCTGGAAACCACCATTCTCAGCAAACTATCTCAAGAACAGAAACCAAACACCGCTATTGTTCTCACCATAGGTGGAATTGAAACAATGAGATCACTTGGACACAGGAAGGAACATCTCACACCGGGTCCCATTGTGGGATGGGGGAGAGGGGAGGGATAGCATTAGAGATATACCTGACATAAATGATGAGTTAATACAGCACACCAACATGGCACATGTATATATGTAACAAATCTGCATGTTGTGCATATGTACTCTAGAAACTTGATGGAAACGTAAATCAAAATAATAAGAGCTATTTATGACAAACCCACAGCCAATATCATACTGAATGGGCAAAACTGGAAAATTCCCTTTGAAACTGGCATAAGACAGGAGGCCCTCACCACTCCTATTCAACATAGTGTTGGAAGTTCTATTAGGCAACTGTGGCAAGAGAAAGAAATCAAGGGTATTCAGTTAGAAAAGAAGAAGTCAAATCTGTCCCTTGCAGATGACATGATTGTATATTTAGAAACCCCATTGTCTCGGCCCAAAATCCTTGCAGCTGATAAGCAACTTCAGCAAAGTCTCAGGATACAAAATTAATGTGCAAAAATCACAAGCATTCTTATACACCAGTACAGACAAACACAGAGCCAACCAGGAATGAACTTCCATTCACAATTGCTTCAAAGAGAATAAAATACCTAGGAATCCAACTTTACAAGGGATGTAAAGGACCCTTCTTAAGGAGAACTACAACCACTGCTCAGTGAAATAAAAGAGAGACACAAACAAATGGAAGAACATACCATGCTCATGGATAGGAAGAATCATCATGAAAAAATGGCCATACTGTCCAAGGTAATTTGATTCAATGCCATCCCCATCAAGCTACTCAATGAGTTTCTTCACAGAATTGGAAAAACTGCTTTAAAGTTCATATGGAACCAAAAAAAGAGCCCGCATCTCCAAGACAATCCTAAGTCAAAAGAATAAAGCTGGAGAGGCATCACGCTACCTGACTTCAAACTATACTAAGGCTACAGTAACCAAAACAGCATGGTACTGGTACCAAACAGAGATATAGACCAATGGAACAGAACAGAGTTCTCTCAGAAATAATACCACACATCTACAGCCACATCTGATCTTTGACAAACCTGAGAGAAACAAGAAATGGGAAAGGATTCCCTATTTAATAAATGGTGCTGGGAAAATTGGCTAGCCATACAGAAAGCTGAAACTGATCCTTCCTTACTCCTCTATAATGAAAATTAATTCAAGATGGATTAGGAGACTTAAATGTTAGACCTAACACCATAAAACTTAGAGGAAACCTAGGTAGTACCCATTCAGGACATAGGGTATGGGCAAAAGACTTCGTCTGTTCACCAAAGCAACCTATAAAGCCAAAACACAAATGTATCTCACAAACTGCTGAGCCTAAAGAAACTACCATCAGAGGAACAGGTAACCTACAGAATGGGAGAAAATTTTGCAATCTACTCATCTGACAAAGGGCTAATATCCAGAACCTACAAAGAACTCCTACAAACAAATTTACAAGAAAAACCAACAACCCCATCAAAAGGGCAAAGGATGTTCAGACATTTCTCAAAAGAAGACATTCATACAGCCAACAGACACATGAAAAAATGCTCATCATCACTTCAATAATGAGGAAATGCAAATCAAAACCACAATGAGATACCATCTCACACCAAAGTTAGAATGTATGCATCATTCAAAAGTCAGGAAACAACAGGTGCTGGAGAGGATGTGGAGAAGGAACACTTTACACTACAGGGACGGAAACCAGTCTAACCATTATGGAAACAGTATGAAGGATTCCTCAAGGATCTAGAACTAGATGTACCATATGACCCAGCCATCCCATTATCACTGGGTATATATACCCAAAGGATTAGTAAATTATGCTGCTATAAAGACACATGCACACGTGATAGTTTATTGCAGCAGTATTCACAATAGCAAAGACTTGAATCAACCCAAATGTCCATCAGTGACAGATTGGATTAAGAAAATGTGGCACATATATACACCATGGAATACTCTGCAGCATAAAAAGGATGAGTTTGTGTCCTTTGTAGGGACATGGATGCAGCTGGAATCCATCATTTTAGCAAACTATCACAAGAACAGAAACTAAACACCGTGATGTTCAAACGCCGCGCAAACCTAAAATCTACATCCAACCGCAACCCTTTCTGGGGAGGGGAGGGATTGCATTTAAAGTTATAATTGATGTAAAATGACGAGTTGATGGTGAAAGCATTGAATCAACAAGGCACAAGTAATAGATATGTAAATAAACCTGCACGTTATGCACATGTATCCTACAACTTACAGTATAATAATAATAAATAAATTTTAAAGAAAATAAAAAAAATAATAATAATAATAATAATGGATTAAAAATAAAAATAAATAAATATATTTATCACACTAAAAATAAATAAATAAATAAATAAAATAAAATAAAAATCTTTATGCACATACTCAAGTGGCCAAGTTAGAGAATAATAGAAGCTATCTGAAGGACGAAATTTTACATTATGTCTTAACTGGTGTTTCTGACTGAAACATAAAGTATACTTTATCTCCTTCCAAGAAGACCAGTGTCGTTCACATTGATGAGTACATGACTAAAATAGACTTGTAAGTATTTACATTTTATTAAAGGCAAACTCCTTAAAGTAAAAAGTTCTAATATTACCCTTATAGATTAATTTCTCTTTTTTAATTGAGGAAAAATACTAGTAAACCAGGGATATAACTTAAATATTTTGAAAATTGATTTTAGGCCATTATTGAACAAAATAATGATGTCTTTGAAATGAGGATGATAATATAATTAGATGGCTAAAATAGAACACTGTTTCATGGTTGAGAGCATGGGCTCTGTTGTCATACTGTCTAGGTTATAACCCTACTGTCATAGTTCTTCAGCAAGTGACCCTGAGCAGGTTTCTTTGTTTATAAACTTTAATTTTTTTCAATTAAAGGAAACAATAATATAGCACAGTCTTTATAAGGTTGTATTATCATACTAAATAATGTATACAAAGCAAATATTTAAGCAACTTGCACTTGGTAAGCAATTTACTATCATTAGGGTATAAAGTAATAAATTGATGTCAAACTACTAGCAAGTCCCAAGAGTTGTGTTCTAGAACTATGTTCTATTCTATATCATTTTATTTGTGTTGTGGGTGGCATGATAAAGATCACTAAATGCCTTTTGAACACAAACATAGAATATACTTAATCCAATGGCTGGCTGAATAAATATTGAAAGGGTTTTCTTTCTCAAAATAGTTGGATGATATCTAGAAGTGCAGCAATAAAATTTAAGCAAAAATAATGGCAAAGTCATAAACTTTAATTCATAAAATTCAAGACACAAATGCAGGCTAGAAAAAAAAATCCTTAATTAAAATAAAAGTTAGGAGTTTTAGTTACCCACAGGTTCACATGCACCACAGTACGAGTCTGGTTACCCTTACCTACTTTGTTAAATTTCAGAGATCAGAGGACCATAAAATATTAAAGTAAAAGAGAGTGCCCAGATTGATTAGATAATATGACAAAGACTTTTTATTAAAAGTGAATGTTTGCCTTGTAAAGGGCAATATTTATAAGAAGGCAGCGAGAACTCAATCAACTACTGTGAAATATCTTAAAGGAAAAGGATGTTGATATGTTCTGTTAATCCAGAAAGTAAAACTAGAACCACTGTATATAATTTAAACAAAGCAGGTATCAAATCAATATGAGATTCAATTTAAGGAGGAAGGGTTAATATTGCCTGACTGTGGGAGAGTTTGGGTGCGGGATTAGTGGACCAGCACAGAGACAACATGTTCCTCACAGAGTAGAGGACTTTGTGGAAAAGAACTCTGACCTGAGGTAGAAATTTGGACAGAATGACCTCTAGCTGTTGTTACATCTCTAGGACTCTGAGGTTCTAAGATTCAGCTATCTGCTCAGTTAACTTTATTCAGTGTGCCTATTGTGAAGGGTTTTTTCAAATGTGTGATACTAAAAGAAATATTTAAAGGCAGAAAAGACAACTTAAAATTAGCTAAAATGTAAAGAAAGACTTTTTAAAAAATAATTAGGAACGGATTAAAATATCTACCATTTTACCCTAACTTAAAAAAAAAAAAAGAAAATCTATTGTTATAGATTTTAAAAGAGATATTAACTATTTCTTTTTAACATCAAAGGTCCTTCTGCATGTTGCTCAAATATATTGCCAAGTGTGATTCCATATGCCCAGACTTCTCCATCTAAAATGGACAAATTTCCTGCAATGCCTTCCTTTGAGTGACAGAGCATTTTTGTTTATGCCTCTTTTTACAACTTGTCTTTCTTCATTATTTTAACAGTTAGGTTCGTCAGTCTCTTTTTTTGTATAACATCATTGGGAAACATGTCTTTCTCCCTCTCCTACTTAAAATACTGCAAAAGCTCCCCATTGCAGTTAAAGTCATTCAAACTCCTCTTTAAGACAGGCCACTCTACAAAACTTGACTCCTGTCTACCTCTTCCACTGCCATTCACTCTGCTCCTGCTCTCGCTCATAGGACTCCAGTGACACTGTCTCCATCCTGTGGGTGGAGCCTGACAGTTCTTCCCCTGACTCTTCCCCTGGATAGCTGCTGCTTCTCATTCTTTAGTTTTCAGGTTCCACGCCACTTTAGAGTGAATTCTGCTAAAAGAAGCATACAAAACAAGCCCACCCCAAATCCTGACTTGTTATTTTTCTTCGCCTCTTGTTGTTCATTTGTTCTCTGCAGAATTCTTACCCCAATTGGTAGTTATCTCATTTATTAGTTTGCATATATTTTATCTATCTTCCCTACTGAAATCTAAGCTCCAAATGGAAAAAAATGAAATAAAATAAATTGCCTCTCTTTCATTAAGAACAGTGCCTGGTACATGATATGAGCTCAACAGTTATTTGTTTGACAATTGGAGGTAATAGCCAAACAGTCAAGTACGACGCCTACCAATCTAGTGCATTTTCTCTGGCTAAGCCAAGTCCCCACTCTCTCTCACCCAGATTATTGCTGTTTCTTCTTAATTTCATTCTCCCATCTCCCCTGTCTTCTGCAATCAGTCCATTCTCTGCACTATAGCCAGAGGAATTTTTTAAAAACAAATTGAGTTTGTGACCAGCCTGACCAACATGGAGAAACTCCATCTCTACTAAAAATACAAAATTAGCCGGGCGTGGTGGTGCATGCCTGTAATCCCAGCTATTTGGGAGGCTGAGGTAGGAGAATCACTTGAACTGGGGAGGTGGAGGTTGAGGTTGCGGTAAGCTAAGATCGCACCATTGCACTCCAGCCTGGGCAACAAGAGCAAAACTCCATCTCAAAAACAAGAAAATTGAATGATTAAAATCTTTTGTTTAATGGTACTTAAGAGCTTCCCATGCTAATAAGACAATAACCTACTTATAATAGAAAACCTTTATTGAGCAATTACTATGTGCCATGCATTTGTATTAACTCATAGAGTCCTCATTTAAAAAATCCTTTTTGAGTTACTTATTATTATTATTGTTATTTTAGACAATAATTATTTTTAGACAATAATTATTTTAGACAATAATTATTATTTTAACAATAATAATTATTATTATTGTTATTTTTAGAGTCTTGCTGTCACCAGGCTGGAGTGCAGTGGCACAACCTTGGCTCACTGCAACCCCCGTCTCCTAGGTTCAAGCGATTCTCCTGCCTCAGCCTCCTGAGTAGCTGGGATTACAGGTACATGCTACCACACCCAGCTAATTTTTGCATTTTTGGTAGAGACGGGGTTTCACCATGTTGGCCAGGATGGTCTCCATCTTTTGACCTCGTGATCCGCCCGCCTCGGCCTCCCAAAGTGCTGGGATTACAGGTGTGAGCCACCGCACCCAGCCAAGTTACATATTATTATCCCTATCTTGTAGATGGGGAAACAGAGGCACAGGAAAACTAAAGTCCATAACATGGCTCACAACCACCTCCATGATCTGGCCCATTCCTGTATCTACAACCTCACTTTATACAAGTTTCTAGATGATACTTAACATGCAAAAATGCTGGATGTTTTAACCAGAGAGCAATGGGAATGAACTTCATCTCGCTCATCAAACCAGACTGAGATAGTCCTTCACCATCAAAAGCCTCTGTACATCCATCTTCATGTGCTTTTCCCCAGACTTACTAAGCTGCCCCATAATCCTCCCTATGGAGACCTAAAGGCTGTCTATCTTTTAGAATCCTGTGGCAATCACTCCTCTATGATTTTATCCCTCATAATCATAACCCAAAGCCTTCCATTAAATACCTATTAATTTCATTATTGATAGTAGCAATTTGATAATTGAATTGTCTCTTATTAGTTATCTGTTTGGCTCCTTAAATTATTTACCTTTTCATGTACATTGACTCATCTCCCAGCAACAATATATGGGCCTTGAGGGCAGGGATCATGTCTTGTCTTGGTCTTCTTTCTTTTCTTGCATAGCCCCTTGCATATTGTCTTGTACGTATGTCTTAGAGATGCCTAATAGGTATCTATATTTTATTTGTCAATTGGTCTTCTTTTCACTTTATGTGATCATTGTCAGTAGAGAGTTAGGAAATATCTGGCATTGAGCTCCCAAATATTTAGCTATCCAGTATGAATCATGGTATTTCCAGCTCATACCTTAAAGAACTAGTATTCTACTAATTATAGAGTACAGCTGAGAAAAAATTTGCAGACTTTTTTACTTGGAATAATCTACATACTGTCATCATGGAAGGTAGAAAAACACTCAGAACAGCTTCCAAAAGCTGTGTTTTGCTGGTGTTTGACACATCATCCACATACTCGTCTGCTGTGCTTCTGTTAACACAGTTTTGCAGAATCTGTTTCTATGGTAATTTTAAGCTTATATAACACCGGCTCCTCAGAGTCTTCATGAACATTTCTTAGATTTGTGAAAATTACACACATTTCAACTTCAAAAGTGATTTCATTTATTGCATGGACATTAAGACAATAATTATGAAATAAAACTATGTGACAATATGGAAATACTTCATAATGTTAAGAGGGGAAAAAAGCATTAATTCAAGTCTGTTGAGATCAGAGCTATGGAACATGTGGAAGGCGCTCTTGGTGACTTACCCAATAGCCCTCCTTCTTCCTAACTTCCATATTTCATATTCTCTGCTGGCCTTCTCCACATGCCATGTGTTTTAGCCTGTTCAGGCTATTATAACAAAATACCATAGACTGGGTGGATTATAAACAAAAAAATATTATTTCTTACAGTTTCGGAGGCCAAGTCCAAGATTGAGGCACCAGTAGATTTGGTTTCTGGTAAAAACCCATTGCCTGATTCAGAGACAGCCATATTTTTACTCTAACCTCAATGACGGAAGAGGTCCCTCTCAGGCCTCTTTTATATGGGCACTAATGCCATTCATGAGTGCTCCACCCCCATGACCTAATCCCCTCCCAAAGGTTGTACCTCCTAATACTATCCCTTAGGGGTTAGGATTTCAACATACAAATTTTAGGAGGGACATAAATATTCAGACCATCTCACCATATGTTCAGGGAGGTCTGGGCCCAGGTCATTCCCAGTCTAAGGGGTGGATCACCATTAGTCTAAACCAGAGGCTCTTAACCCAGAAGATTTTGAGGTACCAGTACTCAATTCTCCACCTATTCTCTTCCCACCTCAGCCTCCCTCAAAAATTGACAGTTCCAGGATGACATTCTGGTGTCTGGTGTGCTTAAAGCTCCTTGCGTGATGTACAGCTAGGATTTAGAATTACTGGTCCGTGCCAGTGGTTCTCAAACTTCAGCCAGTCAAGAATTGCCTAGAGGACTTCTTAAAACACTATGCTCCACTCCCAGAGTTTCTGATTTAGGAAGTCGAGAGTAGGCCTGGAAATTTCATTCCTAGCAAGTCCCCAGCAGATTCCAATGAAGTTCATCTAAGATTTCTCTTTGAAATCTTAGCTCTTAAAAATAAGTTCCTCTATAGAAACCTGTTTTGTACGTATCATTTGGAACTGTGGTAATTTTGCTACCAGACCACAGATGGCACTAACAGAAAGAAAAGGCTGGAGTCAAGGGCTTCTCAGATAAGGGCAAAAGTAATCTGAAGAAACTCTGTACCTGCCCTACCTAAGTACATATAAGTTAAAGTAAATCTCCTTATTTTTTAAGTCATTAGAGGTGAAGTTTTTTGTTATTTCCTGCCAAAAACATCCTACCTGATGTCTTCCTAAGATAGAAACAGTTTCAAATGACGAAACAGTTTCAAATGATGAAAATATGACTATTTTTCTTTTTCTGAATATGCTTTTAATCCGATAAGTATTACAAAATAACGTTCTTGAATAAATCTCTACTATAAAATGGGAGAGAGTGTGACTATTTTACCTATTTATTCAATTTACATAATAATTCATCACTTTTTCTTTGTGATGTGTTTTTTCCAAAATATTTTCTATTGAATACCTCATTTAGAGGCAAGATACCAAATTTGAGACCTTTCTAATCCATTTTTAGAGCTAAATGACTACAGAAATGGCTTAATATCAAGATAGCAGTTTACTGCATTGAAACTCAAATGGAGGAGTTAGAACTTCTAAGTTATAACTATTGAACTTCCTCCTGACTTTGCCTTGACTCTCCCAAGTAAGATTTCTTTGTGTCCCAGCCCCCACCTAATCCATTTATTGATGCAAATATCTAAATGCCCTTCCCTTATCCTGTAATTCTACTTCCACCACCATCTTTGTTATATAGCATAGAAAGCTGTTGTAGAAAACATGCAAGTCAGTGACCCTAGCTCCCATTCCCATTCTCCCTGGTGTGCCTCCACTCTAGATGCTGGAAAAGCTAAACACTCGCTTTCCCAGTCTCCATTGCAACTAGGAATGGTTACGTAACACAGTCCTGGCTAACATAACATAAACAAAAGTCTTCTATAGAGCTTCTAGGAAACTATTTTCTTGATACAAAAAACCCACAAAGTGTCTCAAACCAAATAACTTACACGCAAAAGGTAGGGAAATGGGGATGTGGAATTTGCACAATATTTTAAGTTATGTAGGAAGAACAATGATGCTAAATAGAAACAAGTTTGATTAAAACAACTCACTAAAATCAAAGAATCAATTAGTATAATTAATTAAAAGATAAAAGTAAAATATGCTGACAAAGTGTGCCATAATCCAGTTACTGCCAGGAAGATTGGTGATATATCAACCATTCAAAAGTCAATTTCTTCATTTTTGAATAGACATCACCCAAAATTTAACTGGCTTATATCTTACAGCAATATAGGGGAAATCAAATCACCAAGATTATTAAAGGTATACTTTGCAATCTGTTTGCCTTGAAAAGTTCACCAAGAAATTCTATATTTAAAGCTAGATATTTCATAGATGTCTACTGAATCATTTTTTATGGTTGAACTGGCTTTTTCTAACACTCACTCCAGAAAATTTCCAGGCTAAAGTTATTACAGTTAGGCTCCAAGGAATAGAACTTTCTTGGTTGTATCATTAATTTTTCACTGTACCTGAGCAAAGCAAAACATTATCTTCTGCATGTGAATTACCTAGGTTCACTTCTATTAGGAAATCGGATTGTCATTAGGGTCCTCAAATCTGAAAAGAGAATGTCGGTCCTATTTTCCAGCTCACCTGTCTATTAAGGAGTAAGATTCTGAATTTAGCCAACAATGGATTGTCCGCACTCCAGGAACTTATAATCATAGCCTCATGCCCAAGTCCTCCAAGTTACTGTCAAAATTCCATTGGCAGTAGCACTATTTAAGAATTCTCTAAACTGAATAAGTGGCCCATAAATTGTAAACTTCAATTTGTCCTACATGAAGTTGAAACTGTGGGAGCTATGCAGCTTGACCACATTGTCTGATCCCTGTAAAACTGCTCTTACTGAATTAACTGTGCTTAATAATTATGTTAGCAATGCACACTGAGGGATGCAAAAAGAAACAATTCTGGGATATTCATTATTGTCTTAGCATGAGGACATTACTGATGGTTCATTAAATATCACAGAATGGTCTTTATGAAAATGCAGCAAACATTCTCATAGGAATAAATATAGAGAATAATTGTCCTTATTTTGAGTTTTAATCGTATTCACAGCACATTATGTATTTTTATGTTTATGTCTCCAGATTGGCTGCTAGAAGATTCAAAGGTAAACCTGTGGTCCAAGTGCAGCAAGTGGGGAAGGCCTCAGCATGCATTTTGTGTGCTAACCTCATCCCTGGTTTCATCTTATTTCTCTAATTCTATGCCACTCTTTTCCGACTAACTCTATTTTTTTCTTCCTTTCATTGTTTTATTTTGCATATTTGTAAGTTGTTGCATAACCTTTCGAAATAAAAGGCAGTGCAAAATCGCTAACACCCAGGTTTAGAGTATCCAGAGGTTTGTCTGTGACAAATCTACATGCCTGTGAACACACACCAAAGCCATCCTTGTTTGGAAGACAGAAAAATGAAACCATGACCCATCTAAATGTATTAACTTATCACCTGGGCAAAGACACACACACACACATACACATACACACACACACACACACACACACACACACACACACCAGCACAAAATTCGAAGCAGTATTTAAAGATCAAAACTCAACAGATCAAGAACTTAGGGCAGCTACCCAAATAAAGGGATTTACAGCTCAAGCAAAAGACAAAACTCTGGAGAGAAAATGAGGCATCAGTGTGCAAATCACAGCAAAGAGTCTAGGCAGTAAATAGAATCGAATAACACATCGAACTAACATATTTTCCCCAGTTGATAGCTCACGATTTATTTTAAGCAAAGGCTAGTCCTCAAGGGTAGAGGTAAGAGTAGTCATCTGAATGGAATAAAGGTAAAAGGCTGGGGAAAAAAGAGATAGCAATAAATTCCTGTGGGTAATCCACCTAGAAGAGCAAACGTGAGTTGGTTTTATAGGCACAGACTTAAAGATAAGGGAGTTTCTTGCTGTAGAAGGATACTCATAGCAAATTCTTATATTTCCTCAGAGGTTTTCCCTCATATTTTTCTGTCCATAAATGTAGCCTGTCATCTAGAATCAAAGCATTTCCTTTCCTGGAGAAACACTGACAAAATATCATTGCCAATTGTTCTTTTGACATTCTTACTGCAGATCACCATCCCATTTGCCTCATGTCATTCTGCCTATGGGAAGCAAAAGAGACTGAGAGTTAAGACTAAGAGGTGGGCAAAGGTTCACATCTGTGACCAGGAGGCTGTGTTTCAAGATTCAGTTTTTTCTGCAGGTCAAGTTCAAATGGAGTGATAAGAAAGAAAAAGTTTGCTTTAGCATCTCAGCTCCTCAACAAGATAATAATTATCCCTTTGAGGAGAGTATGTGTAACTAAAGAGGTTTAGTCAGAACAGATAACTTGGTTCTGATAGTCCTCTAAGGAGAGGCTAGGCTATGATACAGTGCATGTAAGCTCAGGGTTAAAAATGCTATACAATGGAAAATCCAGACCACTTGCTCAGAGCAGAATCACTGCCATATATACGATTATATAATCACAACATTATAGGCATTAGCGCATTTGCCTGCTGCTAATATACCCTAAAGTGTACCTTTTGAGATATTCTCAAGACACCCCCTATTTGTTTTAGTTTGGAAGAAGGACAGGAGGTTTTAGTTTGGAAGAAGAAAGCAGACCTCATGACAACCCCCAGGTATGCCCAATATTATTGTATTTTTTCTGTCAAAAAAAAACACATTATGCTGAGATCTTTGGAATTGTGTTTTGTCTTATATTTTGAGCACACAAGAGTTTAAAAATCAATCTTGCGAGGTGGCTTTTTAAATGGAAAAAATTCTTGGATACAGCATTTTATGTACATCAATGAAGGGAATCTTTGATGGGTGCTATAAAATCTTCACATAATATTAAAAATCAATGTATCCAAAAATTAATGTAATTTGGCTACTGCTACTTGACATTTACTAGTAAACACAGGCAAATTCAGTTACATCTCTTCTGTTTGAATTATTGCCCTTTATTATATTAAGTAGAAGTGGCCAAAAATGGCTTACTACTACCAATGGGATGGATTCTTAATGTGCCTGGACGTTTTGCCTGTAACTACTAGCTGAATATCACAATATGTTGTTCTTCCCCTAAGTTATCTGGAGAGCTCATTTACACTGTTCTGCTGTTACGCCTCATTGTATAAAATGCGAAGCTTTTACTACCAGTATTGCTTTACTTAAAGACACTGTGTCTTTTTCTGTTGTGAGAATTATTCCTGTCCCTATCCCCAGAATATTAGTTTGTTTGTTGTTTTTAGCATAGTTATTTAGTATACTCTGTGTTTATTTCCTGCATCACTGAATTATATTTCTAAGCTTTTTCCTTGCTAATCAGGAACTGAAAAATACAACCGATAGAATGGCTACAGATTATCTTTTAATAGTTAAGACTGTATCATATTTATTAATACTTCCAACATGTACTGTCTAAATCTAACTGACAAATTCCAAATGGTAGACCTAGAAATCTTAGTATCGAATGTGCTATAAAACCATATAATGACATGCACAACTCTATTTGGAAATAAATGGTTAGACTGAAGAATTCAACTCAAGTTAATAATTTGTATAGTCACAGTGACCTTTGTAGTTTTTCATAAGGATTATTTGCTATATCATTGGACAGCCCTAAGTTAGCATCATGCAAGAGTATTTGAGGAGAGTCGTATGAGGACCAGAGCTACAGGATGACGTATATCTTCATTATTGTTCAGTTCCTATAATGATATTATGTCTAAAATATGTTTTAAACTAATCCATGTCCTTCTTTAAACTCTACACAAACTTAACTCATAGAGACAAAGCATTCTAAGTAGAAGCATTATTTCATTCTTTTTAGCTTTGTATTCATAATAACTTTATTGAATTCATTCTCTACCATGACCCAAGAATATAGTGTATCTTTATAACAAGAAACAGCCACTCACCACCACCCCACCTTGCTCCTCTTTATCTATTACAATCTACTAGCTTTCCATGGCTGGGTTAAACTCCTAGCCTTGGTTCCTGAAATCCAGAACCATGATCACTATATACATAATTAATAATCCAGAATTAACTTGATGCCATATGGTAGGTAGTAACTATAGGTGCCTGTGAACAAGCTTCATAATTACAAGAAATTAGTCCCTCCAGTTTTATTCTTACCTCTAGATCCAGTTCAAAACAACATCAAGAACAGTACTCAAAGCAATAAATGCAAAGCACAGCTGCCTTTGCAGTTAAGTTCCAGTTTGCTGCACCTGTTGAAAAATACAATAAAAACAGTAAAATCATTTCACCATCCAGTTGGGGTGGAGGTTTAAAACTAGAAGATGAAGACTGTGCCCAAAGCATCAAAATTGCCAAGTACAGACCAAGACAAGGGATTGCAAAACAGACACTCAACTCAGAGATAAATGAAGCATGGGAAGTGTGGGCAGGACAGGTGAGAGTTCCATGAGCCAGGAGATTAGAACAAAGATGAGATAACCTGAATTGTAAGCTACCAAAGCAGGCTGCTGGTTTAAAGGAGTGAATAAGTGTTAAGAAAGGCAAGCTGGGTCACTATGACTAGGGCAAGCAAATGTCTGCACTTCAGGAATTCAGAGACAGTAAGGCAACAGCTTCATGAGCCAATAGAAAGAATAAGCTGGCTCCAGAAACAAGGAGAGATCATCTTCATAATCTTTTACCCTTTTCATATAGGCTGTTGAGCATACATAAGCTGAGAGCTGGAAGCAGCAACTGCAGTTAAAGGGAACACAGGATTCCATAGCCTTAGGTTTGTCCATGTAGGGGAGAAAAAGATTTCTTTCCTCACCCCTCTCTAGGTTCATGTCTGAGACTCTATTACAAAAGACAGATCAACAAGAAAAAAAAAAGACAAATTCATTTAATATAAGTTTTACAAGACACAGGGACCTTCAAAAGTGAAGACCCAATAAAACAGGGAGACCTGTGTATTTTTATGTACAGTCATGCAATATTATGATTGGAAGACAAAAGGTTATGATATAATGATAACAAACTTTAGCAAGATCTGTTTATTCAGATTTTTCTTGGTGTCTCTGCATCTTCAAAGATATTCCTTTCCTCTGAATAAAGGGTAGACTCCCCTAGAATGAAGGTCTTCTTCAGAGGAAGGTCAAAAATTCTTTTATGACCTACTTCAGGGAGGAAGGCAGGAGAAGTCAAAAGTGACCTTCCAGTTTCTGCAGTTTCCTCAAATGCCAAGGTGCCATATTTTAAAGTAACATGTCCTAAACCCCATTATCTATGTTATAGTTATCTGAAAGAGGAGAGCCAAAATTATAGGGGGCAGTCAGATGTTTCATTGGTCACAATGCTCATACTACAGAAGCCTATTATCCAGTATAACAAGACTAGATCAAGTTGGTTGGTTAACTGAGAAAGACAGATTGTTAAATCAAGTGAGCATTAAAAGTTGATACGTAATGACACACACCGTACATTTCATTTTTACTGAAACCACATAAGAGCACAATCGTTCACTAAGATTTTGGTTTAGAACCAAAACTTCTCATTAGCATTCAGATTCACTAATAGGAATTCTGCATTGTCTATTTATAATTAGATAATACATTATCTATAATGTCGAGTTTTAATGTCTGTAAGTGAACTTACAGGCATTTGCAATACCCCCTGAGTGAAGAATTCTTCTAGATTTTTATGACTACTCCTCCCTCAACCTTTATAACTGTTTTGTCTAAACCTAATTCTACAGTAATAGTTTGGCAGCTTACTTTATCTAGATTTGATGTCTCTTTGGGGGAAAGGGGGAGGCAGCTTACATTTTATCTAGCTTTTTTACACAAAAAAATTCAATAACAATCCTCTCCTGCATTATTTTCACAGAATATGTAATATTTACTTAAATTATGAAAGCGTAAGGTTAGAGTTAGGGTACAGCTAACATAAACAAGTTTGAGAACAAGCACAATGTATTTTTGGTAATCACACAACTCAATGGAGAGCACAATTAATCTGGCAAGTTAATTTGGTGGCAGTTGGTTACGAGACTCTGATTTCACAGTGTAATTTTTACATTCAAATATGTTTTCTACCTGCTAAATTTGACAACAATAGCTTCATAAAAACATAGGAAGATATAAACTGCTTCTAAATTAAAAGAAGGTTGTTCTTCCTGGAAAATTATTTCTGGCATTTACTGGATTGCATGAACTTAATATTAACAAATGTCAAGAGCAGATTCAAGTTGATAGAAAGGCCAGGCACAAACATCACAAACTAGGTTGACTTATCTCAAGAACAGAGAAGCAAGTCAGTAAAGAGCTGCATTAGTGCCATCAGCAATATTTTCCTGGCCAGACGGAGCTGTAACCACATAGAAACCCAGAGTGAGGCTCCACTGCTCTGCTCCAAATTAAGCCACAGATACGAATTTTATATGCATACTTATATACATGTGGATGGAGCAGTTCTTCTAACGGACTAGACATGAGCTTGGGACAACCTCATCTGAGCCAAGTACAACTTGTCAAAATAAAATATTACAAGAAGTCACATACAGAATAAGCATATAAAGACATAGACACAGTTTTCATTTATCACCCCTGCCCTCCCTAGGTTAACACAGCCAGGATTAGCACTTTACAGTACTAATGATAGCTTCTTAACATAGAGCTGCTAAAAAGAGAGCAAAGAACCGTTAGACAGCTGTCTCAGAAGGTCGTGCTAGTGAGTTCCTACGCCAGTCCCTGGTCTTGTGCATAGGTGTTAGGTGAAAAAATGTTTCACAGTCAAAACGTGGAAAACACTTGGTTAAATAAGTTAAACAGGGTTCCTTATTGCAATACTTTAATATTAGTTGTTTATCAGGAGGTGGCTATAAATACAAGTGTTTCCTAAACTAATTTCAACTCAACTTAATTTTTTTCAGCATGCATTTCCCAAGAAATTTTCCCAAGAATCCCCAAATTCTACAGCACACCATTTGGGAAATGCTGCTACAGCTTGTATTCTGTGCTTCATGTGTGTGTTTGGCTCCTAACTCTAAGGGGAGAACCTCTTTAACTTCTACTTGAGTTTCACATTTATCTTAATGTGGAACTTTTAGACCTATGCCCAGATACCTGCACCATTTTGAGAACTGAAAGAAAATTTAAAAAGTCAAATATTCTCTTTGCCCTTCAGTTTTCTATAAGGCACACATACACATAGGAACACATACACATGCAGCAGCCAAACTGTAATTTATGGTAGTAACAGAAGTAACAGAGCCTATGAGTTATTGGGTATCTGCTGTGTCTCATGCTATGCTAGCTTCCTTATATATGTGATCTAAGTCCCCAAACAGAAGTAGATGTTATTCCCATTTTCATATGGGAAAACTGAAACTCAGAAGTGTCAAATCCTTTGCCCAAAGTCACACAACTAGTTAGTGGCAGAGATGTAATTTAGTGGTTCTATTAAGATGCCTGGGATTTTGAATTTTCAACAAATTCCCTGGATTATTCTTCTCATCAGAAAATTTGGGAGCCCTTTGTTGGTTCTTATTGCTCAAAGTGTGGTCCAGCAACCCACAGCATCAGCATCACCTGGGAGCTTCCTAGACATGCAGCATCTCAGGCTCCCTATAACTACGAAAGCAGAAGCTGCATGTTAATAGATATTCAGGTGATTCTTATCCACCTTAAAGTACAGCACTCACTGTGCTTCTCCACCTTTAAGGAATGAATCAGATAAATCACTTGGGATCTTGGTAAAATGCAGATTATGATTCCATAGGTCTGTGGCCTGAAATGGGGTCAAGATCCAGCATTTTTCAACAAGCTCCCAGGTGACTCAGATTACTTGTTCATGGACCACACTTTGAAGAGCAAGGGTCTAAACTAAAGGTCTGTGTGAGGATTAATACTATTAAACAGACAATAAATGATGACCAGGTGGTGCATACATTAACAAAGAAAGACCTCAAGCTTAATCAAGCCGGATTAGTCACGTCAGTATTTTAAGGTCTGAGTACTTTTGGTTAACTTCAGTCCTATCCCTACCCCCATCACCATCACCAGGGTAACTTTCCTTTTTATTTCTCCTTCTGGTAACAAAGCTTCTCACCATGAAGCATAACACTGAAAAGGGCCCTTTTTAGTCACAGCAGTATTCCTATACTACATAATTTGTCCAAAGTATCCATTCATCTATTGCCATCAAGCCATCATTATTATAGTGGGTGTAACACTAATTTGGTAAGCAAGAGATGGTGCAATTAGTCCCACAGCAGTTACTGCATCATTTCTGAACTTTCAAGTCACTCAACTTTTATATTAAAAATAGGTTTGTTCTGAAAAATCTTTTTTAAAAGCCTCCATTTGAGGCAGTTTCAGCTGCCAAAAAAACTTGTCCTTCCTATAACCTATCTTATAAAGCTGGCCAGTTTTAACAAATGGCTTTACAGCTTTTGTTAAAGAAAGTTTTGTCTTCATAATATGATGCTGTACCATTATCAAATAATAAGAACTCAACTATAAGTAATCTAGAATCTACATTACCAAGTGATTTGTTCAGAAGCCAGTTGTCATTTTAGTTAT
The DNA here is from genome assembly GCF_008728515.1 of Papio anubis. Classification (NCBI taxonomy): domain Eukaryota; kingdom Metazoa; phylum Chordata; class Mammalia; order Primates; family Cercopithecidae; genus Papio; species Papio anubis. The sequence goes on from NC_044981.1 coordinate 82,078,658, forward strand.
TAATTGGAAGTACCCAAATTAAAATAATAATGTTATAGATAAATGAAAAACAAAAGTAATAGAAGTGGTATTTCTCAGTGCATATATTTGGGCATTTGAAGAAGATAAGGACATTTATGTCGAAAAAACATTCCACATTGAATAAAAATAATGTAACAAAGCATATATAAATATAGCCTCTACTGTATATGAAAATAAGCCCAGTAAAGAATTGTAGACTTGTGGCGTTTCTTTTTTTTTCTTATTTATTTTTAATTTTTGTGGGTACATGGTGTATATATTTATGGGGTACATAAGATATTTTGATACACACATGCAATGTGTAATAATCACATCACTATAAATAGGGTCTCTATCCCCTCAAGCATTTATCTTTTATGTTATAAACAATCCAATTATACTTTTTAGTTATTTTTAAATGTGTTATTAAATTATTTTTGACTATAGTAACCCTGTTGTGCTATCAAATATAAGGTCTTATTCTTTCTAGCTATTTTTTTTGCACCCATTTATGATCACCACTTTTCCCCCAACACCCCGACTATCCTTCCTAGCCTCTGGTAACTATCCTTCTACTCTCCATCTCTATGAGTTCATTTGTTTTATTTTTAGCTCCCACAAATAAGTGAGAACATGCAGTTTTTCTTTCTGTGCCTGGCTTATTTCACTTAACATAAGGACTTCTAGTCCCATTTGTATTGTTGCGAATGACCGGATCTCATTCTTTCCATGGCTAAATAATACTCCATTGGGTATATGTACAACATTTTCTTTATCCATTCATCTGTTGATAGACACTTAGGTTGCTTCCAAATCTTGGCTATTGTGTATAGTGCTGCAGCAAACATGTGAGTGCAGCATATCTTTCTGATATACTGATTGCTTTTCTTTTGGGAATATATCTAGGAGTGGGATTGCTAGATCACATTGTTGCTCTAGTTTTAGGTTTTTGAGAAGCCCAGAAACTATTCTCCATAGTGGTTGTACTAATTAACATTCCCACCAACAGTGTACAAGGGTTCACTTTTCTCCAGATCCTCACCAGCATTTGTTATTGCCTGTCCTTTGAATAAAAGCCATTTTAACTGAGGTGAAGTGAGATGATATCTTATTGTAGTTTTGATATGCATTTCTCTAATGATCAATTGTTTTAATTGAGCACCTTTTCATATATTTGTTAGTCATTTGTATGTTTTCTATTGAGAAATGTCTATTCAGATCTTTTGCCCACTTTTTAACTGGATTATTTGATTTTTTCCTATAGAGTTGTTTGAGCTCCTTATATGTTCTGATTATTAATCCCTTGTCAAATGGGTAGTTTGAAAATATTTTATCCCATGCCGTGGATTATATCTTCACTTCATTGTTTGTTTCCTTTGCTGTGCAGAAGCTCTTTAACTTCATGTGATCCCATGTGTCCAAATTGCTTTGATTTCCTGTGTTTGTGGAGTATTACTCAATAAACCTTTGCCCAGTCCAATGTCCTGGAGAGTTTCCCTAATGTGTTCTTGTGGTAGTTTCATAGTTTGAGGTTTTCGAGGTAAGAATTTAAACTATTTTGATTGATTTTTGTATATGGTGAGAGATAGGGGTCTAGTTTCATTCTTCTGCATACAGATATCCAGTTTTACCAGCAACATTTATTGAAGAGACTTGTCCTTTCTTGGCAATTTAGTCAATAATTAGTATACTGTAACTGTATGGATGTATTTCTGGGCTCTCTGTTCTATTCCATTGGTTGATGTGTCTGTATTTTTGCTAGTACCATGCCATTTTGGTTACTATAGCTCTGGAGTGTAGTTTGAAGTCAGGTAATGGGATTCCTCTAGTTTTATCCTTTTTACTTAGGATAGCTTTGGCTATTCTGGGTCTTTTGTGGTTTCATATAAATTATGAGACTGCTTTCTAGTTTTGTGAAGAATGTCTTTGGTATTTTGATATGAATTTTATTAAATCTGTAGATTGCATTCAGTAGAATGGACATTTTAACAATAGCAACTCTTCCAATCCATGAACATGGAATATCTTTCCATTTTTTTGTCCTCTTTAATTTCCTGCATCAATGTTTTATAGATTTCATTGTAGAGATCTCTCATTTCCTTGGTTAATATGTAGGCATTTAATTTTAATTGCAGCTATTGCAAATGGGATTACTTTCTTGACTTCTATTTCTGATTGTTGGTTGCTCACATGTAGAAATGCTACTGATTTTTGTCTGTTGATTTCATAAGCTGTAACTTTACTGAATCTGTATATCAGTTCCAATCGTTTTTTGGTGGAGTCTTTAGGTTTTTTCAAATATAAGACCTATCATCTGCAAACAAGAATAAATTAACATATTCCTTTCCAATTTGGGTGCCCTTTATTTCTTTCTCTTGTATGATTGCGTAAGCTAGGACTTCCAGTACTATGAAAAATTACAGTGGTGAAAGTCAGCATCCTTGTCATGTTCCAGATCTTAGAGGAAAGGCTTTCAGTTTTTTCTCATTCAGTATGATACTAGCTGTGGATCTGTCATTTATGACTTTTATTATGTTAAGGTATGCTCCTTCAATACCAAGTTTTTGAGATTTTCATCATGAAGTGATATTGAATTTTATCAAATGTTTTTCCAGCATCAATGGAAATGATTATATGGTTTTTGTCCTTCAGTCTGTTGATATAATGCATCACATGGATTGATTTGTATATGTTGAAGCTTGAATTCCTAGGATAGATCCCACTTAGTCATGATAAATGATATTTTTAATGTGTTGTTGAACTCTATTTTCCAGTATTTAGCTTAGAATTTTTGTATCAGTATTAATCAGTGATATTGGCCTGTAGTTTTCTTTTTTCTTTTTTTTTCTTTCTTTTTTTTTTTTGTTTTGTTTTTTTTGTTTTGTTTTGTTTTTTGTTTTTGTTTGTTTGTTTTTTTGATGTGCCATTATCTCATTTTGATATCGGGGTAATATTGGCCTCATATAATAAGTTTGGAAGAATTTACTCCTCCTCTATTTTTGGGAATAGCTTGAGTAGAGATGATATTAGTTCCTTAGTATTTGGTTGGATTCAGCAGTGAAGCCATTGGGTCCTGTATTAATCTGTTTTCATACTGCCTTAAAGAACTGCTCAAGACTGAGTAATTTAAAAAGGAAGGAGGTTTATATGATTCACAGTTCAGCATTCCTGGGGAAGCCTCAGGAAACTTACAATCATGGCAGAAGGCAAAGGGGAAGCAAGGCACCTTCTTCACAGGCAGCAGGAAGGAGAAGTGCCAAGTGAAAGGAGAAGTTGCCTCCACCTGGTCTCTCCCTTGACATGTGGGGATTATGGGGATTACAATTCAAGATGAGATTTGGGTGGGACGCAAAGACTAACCATAGCATTCTGCCCTGGCTCCTACCAAATCTCATATGCCTTTCACATTTCGAAATGAATAATGCCTTCCCAAAAGTCTACAAAGTCTTAATTATTTCAGTATTAACCCAAAAGTCCAAAGTCTAAAGTCCTGTCTGTGACAAGGCAAGTCCCTTCTGCCTATGAGCCTGTAAAATCAAAAGCAAGTTAGTTACTTCTTAGATACAGTGGGGGTACAGGAATTGGGTAAATATACCTGTTCTAAATGTGAAAAATTGGCCAAAACAAAGGGGCTACAGGCCCCCATGCAAGTCCAAAATCCAGTGGGGCAGGCAATTCTTAAAGCTCCAAAATGATTTACCTTGATGGCATTGAGTGTTTGTAGCTTTTCCAGATGCAGAGTGTGACCTGTCAATGGATCCACCACCATTCTAGGGTCTGGAGAATGGTGGTCCTCTTCTCACAGCTCCACTAGGCAGTGCCCAAGTGGTGACTCTGTGTGGGGACTCCAACCTCACATTTTCCTTCTGCACTGCCCTAGAAGAGGTTCTCCATGAAAGCACCACTCCTGCAGCAAACTTCTGCCTGGACACCCAGGCATTTCCATACATCCTCTAAAACCTATGTGGAGGTTCCCAAATCTCAATTCGGGACATCTGTGCACCTGAAGGCCCAACACCATGTGTAAGCTGCCAAGGCTTGGGGCTTGCACTTTCTGAATCAACAGCCTGAGTTGCATGTGGCCACAGCTGGGATGCAGGGCACCAAGTCCCAAGACTGCAGAAAGCCGCAAGGCTCTGAGCTGAGCCCAGGAAACCATTTGTTCCTCCTAGGCCTCTGGGGCTGTGATGGGAAGGGCTGCCAGGAAGCCCTCTGACATGCCCTGGAGACATTTTCCCCATTGTCTTGGTCATTAACATTTAGCTTCTTGTTACTTGTGCAAATTTCTGCAGCTGGCTTGAATTTCTCCTCAGAAAATGTTTTGTGATTTTTTTACTGTCACATCATCAGGCTGCAAATTTTCCAAACTTTAATGCTCTGCTTCCCTTTTAAACATAAGTTCCAATTCCAAATAATTTATCTGTGAATGCATAAAACTGAATGCTTTTAAAAGCACCCAAGTGACATCTTTGCTTTGTTGCTTAGAAATTTCCTCCACCAGATACCCTAAATCATCTCTTTCAAGTTCAAAGTTCCACAGATCTCTAGGGCAAGCGCAAAATGCCACTAGTCTCTTTGTGAAAGCATAGCAAGTGTCACCTTTATTCCAGTTCTTAACAAGTTCCTCATTTCCATCTGAGACCACCTCAGCCTGGACTTCATTGTCCATATCATTATTGGCATTTTGGTCAAAGCCACTCCACAAGTCTCTAGGAAGTTCCAACCTTCCCACATCTTTCTGTCTTCTTCTGAGCCCTCCAACTGTTCCAACCTCTGCCTGTTACCCAGTTCCAAGGTATCTTCCACATTTTCAGGCATCTTTATAGCAGCACCCCACTTTCTGTGGTACAAATTCACTGTATTTGTTTATTTTCATACTGTTATAAAGAACTGCACAAGACTAGGTAATTTATAGAGGAAATAGGTTTAATTGACTCATAGCTCAGCATGGCTGGGGAAACCTCAGAAAACTTGCAATCATGGTGGAGGGTGAAAGGGAAGCAAGGAACCTTCTTCACAAGGCAGCAGGAAGGAGAAGTGCTGAGTCGAGGGGGTAAAGCCCCTTATAAAACCATCAAATTTTGTGAGAACTCACTCATTATCATGAGTACAGCATGGGGAAAACTGCCTCCTGCAATTCAATTGCCTCCACCTGGTCTCTCTCTTGACAAGTGGGGATTATGGGAATTATGAGAATTACAATTCAAGGTGAGATATGGGTTGGGACACAAAGCCTAACCATATCAGGTCCTGAGCTTTTCTTTACTGGGAGGCTTTTTATTACCACTTCAATCTCATTACTTGTTATTGGTCTGCTCTGATGTCAGATTTCTTACTTGTTCAATCTTAGAAGGTTGTATGTGTCTGGTAATTTTTCTATTTCTTCTACATTTTTCAATTTACTGGCATATAGTTGCTCATATCAGCCACTAATGTTTCTTTGAATTTCAGCAGTATCAGTTCTAATGTTTCCTTTTTCATCTCTGATTTTATTTAGGCCTTGTCTCCTTTTCTTTTAGTTAGTCTGTCTAACAATTTGTTACTTTTGTTTATCTTTTCAAAAAATCAACTTTTTGTTTCATAGATCTTTTGTATTGTTTCTTCATTTCCATTTCATTTATTTTTTCTCTAATCTTTATTAATCCTTTTCTTCTACTAATTTTGGGTTCAGCTAGCCCTTGTTTTTCTAGTTCTTTAAGACACATCATTAGATTGCTTATTTGAAACTTTTCTTCTTTTTTGACGTACCCATTCATAGCTATATAGCTACACCCTTCCTTCTCAGTACTTCTTTTGCTGTACCCCATAGGTTTTAGTATGTTGTATTTTCCTTATCACTTGTTCAAGAAATTTTTCAATTTTTTTCTTACTTTCTTTATTAATCCACCCATCGTTCAGGTGCCTGTTGTTGAATTTGGGTGTGTTTTTAGTTTCCAAAATTCTTCTTTTTATTGATTTCTAGTTTTATTCCACTGTGGTCAGAAAAGAGGTTAGATTTTTTTTTTAATTTTTTGTTTTTAATTTTAAGCCTTGTTTTGTAACTTAACATATGGTGTATTTTTTAGAATAATCCATGCTGAGGAAAAAGTGTGTCTTTTGCAGCTACTGGATGAAATGCTCCCTGAATATCTACTAGGTCCATTTTGTCTGTCGTATAGATAAAGCAGAATGTTCTTTGTTAATTTTCTGTCCAGAAGATCTGTCCAATGCTGAAAGGGGATGTGAACGTCTAGACCCATTATTGTATAGAGGTTTGTCTCTCTCTTTAGCTCTAATAATACTTGCTTTATATCCCTGGGTGCTTTAGCGTTGAGTGCATGTATATTTACAACGGCCATATCTCTTTGCTGAATTGACCCCTTTGTCATTATATAATGACCTTCTTTGTCTATTCTTCACATTTTGTCTTGAAATCCATTTTGTCTTATAAAACTACTCCCAGTTTTTATTTATTCATTCATTTATTTATTTATTTATTTTGAGACAGAGTTTCACTGTCGCCCAGCCTGGAGTCTAGTGGGGTGAACATAGCTCACTGCAACTTCAAACTCCTGGACTCATGCAATCCTCCTGCCTCAGCCACTGAAGTAGCTAGGACTCAGGCATATGCCATCACACCCAGTTAAGTTTTGCATATTTTTGTAGAGATGGGGATTTCACTATGTTGCCCAGGCCAGTCTTGTATTCCTGAGCTCAAGTGATCCACCTGTCTCAGGCTTCTAAAGTCTCTCTTGCTTTTTTGGTTTCTGTTGGCAAGTAATATCTTTTTCCAGCCATTTATTTTCAGTCTATTTGTGTCTTTACAGGTGAAATGTTTCTTGTAGGCAACAGGTCATTGAATCTTTGTTATTATTCATTCGACCATTCTATGTCTATTTATTGGAAAATTTAGTCCACTTACCTTCAATATTATTATTGATAAGTAAGAACTGACCCCTACCATTGTGTTATTTGCTTTCTGGTTATATTGCAGTCTTCTCTTCCTTCTTTTCTTCCTTCCAGACTTCCTTTTAGTGAAAATTATTTTCTCTGGTAATATGTTTAGTTTCTTTTTACTTTCTGTTGTATCTATTCTATGTTTTTTCATTTAAGGTTACCATGAGGCTTACAAATGAATACTATCTTATAACCCAGTATTTTAAACTGATAACAACATCTGCATATATAGACAAGTGAACAAACAAGCTAACTAAAATAAAACTAGTAAAAACTATGTATCTTAACTTTGTTCCCACACTTTTTACTTTCTGTTGTTTCTATTTATCTTACTTGTCTGTTTCAGTCTTGAAAATTTGTTGTAGCTTTTGTTGATTGGTTCATTTTTTAGTCTTTCTACTTAAGATTAGAATAGTTTATACACCAAAGATACAGCATTATAATATTCTGTATTGTTTTGTGTATTCACTATTACGAGTGAGTTTTGTACCTTCAGGTGATTATTGATTGCTCATTAATATATTTTTCTTTCTGATTAAGTACTTCCGTTAGCATTTATTATAGGAAAGATCTAGTGTTGATGAAAGCCCTCAGCTTTTGTTTTCCTGGAAAAGCCTCTATTTCTTCTTCATGCTTGATGAATATCTTTGCCAGATATACAATTCTAGAGTAAAAGTTTTTTTCTTCTTCACTTTAAATATGTCATGCCACTCTCTCCTGACTTGTAAATTTCCCACTGAAAAGTGTGCTGCCATACATATTGGATCATCATTGTATGTCATTTGCTTCTTTTCTCTTGCTACTTTTAGAATCCTTTCTTTTTCATTGACCTTGGGAGTTTGATTATTAAATGACTTGAGGTAGTCTTCTTTGGGTTAAATCTACTTGTTATTCTATAGCCTTGTCCTTGGATGTTGATACCTTTCTCTAAGTTTGGAACATTCTCTGATATTGTCTTTTGAGTAAACTTTCTATCTTGATCTCTTTCTCTATCTCCTCTTTAAAGCCAACCAATAACTCTTAGATTTTCTTTTTTGAGACTATTGTCTACATCTTGTAGGCATAATTCATTCTTTTTATTATTTTTTTTTCTTTTCAGTCTTCTCTGACTTTGTAGTTTTCAAATAGCCTGTCTTCAAGCTCACTAATTTTTCTTCTGCTTGATCAATTCTGCTATTGAATGACTCTGATGCAGTCTTCAGTATGTCAATTGCACTTTTTAACTCCAGAATTTCTGCTTGATTCTTTTTAATTATTTCAATATAATTTTAACATTATCTGGTAGAATTATAAATTCCTTCTCTGTGTTATCTTAAATTTCTTTGAGTTTCCTCAAAACAGCTTTTTTAAAATTTCTTTGTCTGAAAGTTTACATATCTCTGTATCTCCAGGATTGGTCCCTGGTGCCTTATTTAGTTCAATTGGTGAGATCCTGTTTTCCTTGATGGTTTTGATAGTTGTGGACATTTGTTGGTGTCTGGGCATTGAAAAGTTAGATACTTATTGTAGTGTTCGCAGCCTGTGCTTATTGGTACCCCTCCTTCTTGGGAAGGCTTTTCATATATTCAAATGGACTTGGGTGTTGTTATCAAAGCCATATCTGCATTAGGCAACACCCCAAGTACAGTAACGCTACGGTTCTTTTGGACTCATAGAGGTACCCCTTTGGTGGTCTTGGATAAGATCTGGAAAAATCTCTGGATTACCAGGCAGTGACCCTTGTTCTTTTCCCTTACTTTCTCTCAAACAAATGGAGTCTTTCTTTCTCTACGCTAAGCCTCTGGAGCTGGGGGTGGGTGACATAAGCACTCCTGTACCCACCACCACTGAGACTGTGCTGGGTCAGACCTGCAACCAGTACAGACTGGGCCTCAACCAATGCCCACTATAACCACTAACCAGCTACCACCTACGTTCACTCAAGGACCTAGAGCTCTATAATCAGCAGGTAGAAAAGCCAACCAGGCTTGTGTATTTCCCTTGAGGGTGGCAAGTTCCCCCAAACATCTGGGCAGGCTCACAGATGCCATCTAGGAGCCAGGGACCAGAGTCAAAAACCTTAGAAATCTACCTGGTATTCTATTGTACTGCAAATGAGCTGGCACCTATACCACAATACAAAATCCTTCCCACTCTTCCTTTACCTTCCCTTGCCAGAGGAGCCTCTGCCTATGGCTGCCACCACTATCATCCCACAGGGGCCTCTGCCAGGCCAATGTGCAGGTTTGTTACATAGGTATACACGTGACGTGGTGGTTTGCTGTACCCCTCAACCCATCATCTATATTAGATATTTATCCTAATACTATCCCTTCCCCAGTTCCCCCACCCCTGACAGGCCCTGGTGTGTGATGTTTCCCCTTCCTGTGTCCATGTGTTCTCATTGTTCAACTCCCACTTATGAGTGAGAACATACAGTGTTTGGTTTTCTGTTATTGTGTTAGTTTGCTGAGGATGATGGTTTCCAGCTTCATCTATGTCCCTGCGAAGGACATGAACTCATCCTTTCTTATGGTTGCATAGTATTCCATGGTGTACATGTGCCACATTTTCTTTATCCAGTCTATCATTGATGGGCATTTTGTTTGGTTCCAAGTCTTTGCTATTGTGAATAGTGCCACAATAAAGGTACGTGTGTATGTGTCTTTATAGTAGAATGATTTATAATCCTTTGGGTATATACCTAGTAATGGGATTTCTGGGTCAAATGGTAGTTCTGTATGTTGCTCCTTGAGGAATCCCCACACTGTCTTCCACAATGGTTGAACTAATTTACACTCCCACCAACAGTGTAAAACCGTCCTTCTATTCCTCTACATCCTCTTCAGTATCTGTTGTTTCCTGACTTTTTAATGATCGCCACTCTAAATGATGTGAGATAGTATCTCATTGTGGTTTTGATTTGCATTTCTCTAACGACCAGTGATGATGAGCATTTTTTCATATATTTGTTGACTACATAAATGTCTTCTTTTGAGAAGTGTCTGTTCATATCCTTCACCCACTTTTTGATAGGGTTGTTTCTTTCTTGTAAATTTGTTTAAGCTCTTTGTAGATTCTGGATATTAGCCTTTTGTCAGATGGATAGATTGCAAAAATTTTCTCCCATTCTGTAGGTTGCCTGTTCACTCGGATATTAGTTCCATTTTCTGTGCAGAAGCTCTTTAGTTTAATTAGATCCCATTTGTCAATTTTGGCCTTGTTGCCATTGCTTTTGATGTTTTAGTCATGAAGTCGTTGCTCATCCCTATGTCCTGAATGGTATTGCTTAGGTTTTCTTCTAGGGTTGTTATGGTTTTAGGTTTTACGTTTAAGTCTTTAATCCATCTTGAGTTAACTTTTTTTTTGTTCTGTTTTGTTTTGTTTGAGATGGAGTCTTGCTCTGTCACCCAGGCTGGAGTGCAGTGGTGCGATCTCAGCTCACTGCAACCTCCACCTCCTGAATTCCAGTGATTTTCCTGCCTCAGTCTCCCAAGTAGCTGGGACTACAGGAGCATGTCACCACACTTGGCTAATTTTTTGTATTTTTAGTAGAGAAGTGGTTTCACTCTATTAGCCAACATGTTCTCAATCTCCTGACCTAGTGATCTGCCTGCCTCAGCCTCCAAAGTGCTGGCATTACAGGCATGAGCCACCATGTTCAGTCATTAATTTTTGTATATGGTGTAAGGAAGGGGTCCAGTTTCAGTGTTCTACATATGGATAGCCAGTTTTCCCAACACCATTTATTAAATAGGGAATCCTTTCCCCATTGTTTGTTTTTGTCAGGCTTGTCAAAGATCAGATGGTTGTATATGTGTGGGGTTATTTCTGAGGTCTCTGTTCTGTTCCATTGGTCTATATATCTGTTTTGGTACCAGTACCATGCTGTTTTGGTTACTGTAACCTTGTAGTATAGTCTGAAGTCAGGTAGCATGATCCCTCCAGCTTTGCTGCTTTTGCGTAGGATTGTCTTGGCTATATAGGCTCTTTTTTTGTTCCATATGAAATTTAAAGCAGTTTTTTCTATTTTCTAATTCTGTGAAGAAATTCAGTGGTAGCTTGATGCAGATAGCATTGAATCTGTAAATTACTTTGGGCAGTATGGCCATTTTCATGATATTGTTTCTTCCCTATCTGTGGGCATGGAATACTTTTCCATTTGTTTGTGTCCTCTCTTATTTCCTCGAGCAGTGGTTTGTAGTTCTCTTTGAAGAGATCCTTCACATCCCTTGTAAGTTGCATTCCTAGATATTTTATTCTTTTTGTAGCAATTGTGAATGGGAGTTTACTCATGATTTGGATCTCTATTATTGGTGTATAGGAATGCTTGTGATTTTTGCACATTGATATTTTTTCCTGAGAATTTGCAGAAGTTGCTTATCAGCTTAAGGAAATTTGGGGCTCAGACGATCAGGTTTTCTAAACACACAATCACGTCATCTGCAAACAGAGACAATTTGACTTCCTCTCATCCTATTTGAATACCCTTATTTCTTTCTCTTGCCAGATTACGCTGGCCAGAACATCCAACACTATTTTGAATAGGAGCGGTGAGAGAGGGCATCCTTATCTTGTGCCAGTTTTCAAAGGTAATGCTTCCAGCATTTGCCCATTCAGTATGATATTGGTTATGGGTTTGTCATAAATAGCTCTTATTATTTTGACATATGTTCCATCAATACCTAGTTTATTGAGAGGTTTTAGTATGAAGGGGTGTTGAATTTTATCCAAGGCCTTTTCTGCATCTGTTGAGATAATCAAGTGGTTTTTGTCATTGCTTCTGTTTATGTGATGTTGATTTGCATATGTTGAACCAGCCTTGCTTCCCAAGAGTGAAGTTGGCTTGATCATGGTGGATAAGCTTCTTGATGTGCTGCTGGATTCAGTTTGCCAGTATTTTATTGAGGTTTTTCACAGCGATGTTCAGCAGAGATATTGGCATGAAATTTTCTTTCTTTCTTGTGTCTCTGCCATATTTTGCTGTAAGGATGATGCTGTCCTCATAAAATGAGTAGGGAGGAGTCCCTCTTTTTCTATTGTTTCGAATAGTTTCAGAAGGAATGGTACCAGCTCCTCTTTGTACCTCTGGTAGAATTAAGCTGTGAATCTGTCTGGTTGTGGGCTTTTATTGGTTTGTAGGCTATTAATTACTGCCTCAGTTTGAGAATTTGTTATTGGTCTATTCAAGGATTTGACTTCTTCCTGATTTAGCCTTGGGAGGATGTATGTGTCTAGGAATTTATCTTTTTTTTTTTTTTAGATTTTCTAGTTTATTTGCATAGAGGTGTTTATAGTATTCTCTGATGGCAGTTTGTATTTCTGTGGGATCAGTGGTGATATTACCTTTATCGTTCTTTGTTGCATCTATTTGATTCTTCTCTCTTTTCTCTTTATTAGTCTGGCTAGCAGTCTATCTATTTGTTAATCTTTTCAAAAAGCCAGCTCCTGGATTTATTGATTTTTTTGAAGGTTTTTCATGTGTCTCTCCTTCAGTTCTGCTCTGATCTTAGTTATTTCTTATCTTCTGGTAGCTTTGAATTTGTTTGCTCTCGCTTCTCTAGTTCTTTTAATTGTGATATTAGGGTGTCAATTTTAGATCTTTCCAGCTTTTGCCTGTGGGCATTTAGTGCTATAAATTTCCCTCTAAACACTGCTTCAGCTTTGTCCCAGAGACTGTGGTATGTTGTTTCTTTGTTCTCACTGGTTTCAAAGAACTTATTTATTTCTGCCTTAATTTTGTTATGTACCCAGTAGTCATTCAGGAGCAGGTTGTTCAGTTTCCATGTAGTTGTGCAGTTTTGAGTGACTTTCTTAAACCTCAGTTCTAATCTAAGCACTGTGGTCTTAGAAACAGTTTCTTATGATTTCCGTTCTTTTGTGTTTGCTGAGGACTGTTTTACTTCCAATTATGTGGTCAATTTTAGAATAAGTGTGATGTGGTGTTGAGAAGAATGTATATTCTCTGGATTTGGGGTGGAGAATTCTGTAGATGTCTATTAGGTCCACTTGGTTCAGAGCTGAGTTCAAGCCCTGAATATCCTTGTTAATTTTCAGTCCCATTGATCTGTCCAGTATTGACACTGGGGTGTTTAAGTCTCCCACTTCTATTGTGTGGGAGTCTAAGTCTCTTCGTAAGTCTCTAAGAACTTGCTTTATGAATCTGGGTGCTACTATATTGAGTGCATATATATTTAGGATGGTTAGCTCTTCTTGTTGCATTGATCCCTTTACCATTATGTAAAGCCTTTCTTTGTCTTTTTTTATCTTTGCTAGTTTAAAGCTGGTTTAATGTTGGTTTGTTTTATCAGAGACAAGTATTGCAACCCCTGCTATTTTTTTTTTCTTTCCATTTGCTTGGTAAATCTTCCTCCATCCCTTTATTTTAAGCCTATGTGTGTTTTGCATATGAGATGGGTCTCCTGAATACAGCACGTCAGTGGGTCTTGACTCTTTATCCAATTCTCCAGTCTGTGTCTTTTAATTGGGGCATTTAGCTGGTTTACATCTAAGGTTAATATTGTTATGTGTGAATTTGATCCTGTCATTATGATTCTAGCTGGTTATTTTGCCTGTTAGTTGATGCAGTTTCTTCATCGTGTCAATGGTCTTTACAGTTTGGTATGTTTTTGCAGTGACTGGTATCAGTTGTTCCTTTCCATATTTAGTGTTTCTTTCAGGAGCTCTTTTAAGACAGGCCTGGTGGTGACGAAATCTCTCAGCATTGCTTGTCTGTAAAGGATTTTATTTCTCCTTTGCTTACGAAGCTTAGTTTGGCTAGATATGAAACTCTGGGTTGAAAATTATTTTTGTTAAGATTGTTGAATATTGGCCCCCATTGTCTTCTGGCTTGTAGGGTTTCTGCAGAGAGATCTGTTTTTACTTTGATGGGCTTCTCTTTGTCGGTAATCCAACCTTTCTCTCTAGCTGCCCTTTTCACTTTTTTCCTTCTTTTCAACCTTGGTGAATCTGATGATTATGTGTCTTGGGGTTGCTCTTGTTGAGGAGTATCTTTGTGGTGTTCTCTGTATTTCCCAAATTTGAATTTTGGCCTGTCTTTCTAGGTTGGGGAATTTCTCCTAGATAATATCCAGAAGAGTGTTTTCCAACTTGGTTCCATTCTCCCCATCACTTTCAGGTACACCAATCAAACATAGATTTGGTCTTTTCACATAGTCCCATATTTCCCGGAGGCTTTGTTCATTCCTTTTCATTCTTGTTTCTCTAGTCTTGTCTTCATGCTTTATTTCATTAAGTTAATCTTCAATCTCTGATATCCTTTTTCCACCTGATTTATTCAACTATTGATACTTGTGCATTCTTCATGAAGTTCTTTTGCTGTGTTTTTCAGCTCCATCAGGTCATTTATGCTCGTCTCTACACTGGTTATTCTACCTAGCAATTCCTCTAATCTTTTTTCAGAGTTCTTAGCTTCCTTGCACTGGCTTAGAACATGCTCCTTTAGCTCAGAGGAGTTTGTAATTGCCCACCTTCTGAAGCCTACTTCTGAAAATTCATCAAAACAACTCTCTGTCCAGTTTTGTTCCCTTGCTGGCAAGGAGTTGTGATCCTTTGGAGGAGAAGAGGTGTTCTAGTTTTTGGAATTTTCAGCCTTTTTGCACTGGTTTTTCCTCATCTTCATGGATTCATCTACCTTTGGTCTTTGATGTTTGTGACCTTCAGATGGGTTTCTTTGTGCATGTCTTTTTTGTTGATGTTGATTCTATTCCTTTCTGTTTGTTAGTTTTCCTTCTCACAGTCAGGACCCTCTACTGCAGGTCTGCTGGAGTTTGCTGGAGGTCTACTCCAGATCCTGTTTGCCTAGGTATCACCAGCAGAGGCTGCAGAACAGCAAAGATTGCTGCCTGTTCCTTCCCCTGGAAGCTTCATCCCAGAGGGGCACCCACCTGATGCCAGCTGGAGCTCTCCTGTATGGGAGGTGTCTCCTCATCAGGAGCCACAGGGGTCAGGGACCCACTTGAGGAAGTCATCTGTCCCTTAGCAGAGCTCAAGCACTGTGCTGGGAGATCCACTGCTCTCTTCAGAGCTGTCAGGCAGGAACATTTAAGTCTGCTGAAGCTGCACCGATAGCCTCCCCTTCCACCAGGTACTCTGTCCCAGGGAGATGGGAGTTTTATCTATAAGCACCTGACTGGGGCTAGCTTTCTTTCAGAGATGCCTTGCCCAGAGAGGAGGAATCTAGAGAGGCAGTCCGGCTACAGCGGCTTTGCCAAGCTGTGGTGGGCTCCTCTTAGTTCAAACTTCCTGGTGGCTTTGTTTACACTGTGAGGGGAAAACTGCCTACTCAAGCCTCAGTAATGGCAGATGCCCCTCCCCTACCAAGCTCAAGCATCCCAGATCGACTTTAGACTGCTGTGCTGGCAGTGAGAATTTCAAGCCAGTGTATCTTAGCTTGCTGGGCTCCATGGGGTGGGAACCACTGAGCTAGACCACTCGGCTCCCTGGCTTCATCCCCCTTTCCAGGGGAGTGAATGGTCCTGTCTCGCTGACATTCCAGGTGCCACGGGGTGGGGGGGAAGGGGGAAAACAACTCCTGCAGCAAGCTCAGTGTCTGCCCAAATGGCTGCCCCATTTTGTGGTTGAAAACCCCAGCCCTGGTAGCATAGGCACCCAAGGGAATCTCCTGATCTGCGGGTTGCAAAGTGTCTGGGCCAGAGTGCTCATTCCTCACAGCACAGTCCCTCACATCTTCCCTTGGCTTAAGGAGGGAGCTCCCCAACCCTTTGCACTTCCCAGGTGAGGTGACACCCTACCCTAGTTCAGTTTGCCGTCCTTGGGTTGCACCCACTCTCTAACCTGTCCCAGTGAGATGAGCCAGGTACCTCAGTTAGGAATGCAGAAACCACCCGCCTTCTGTGTTGATCTTCCTGGGAGCTGCAGACTGGAGCTGTTCCTATTTGACCATCCTGCCAGCCACTTCAACTCATATTTTTAACAAAGGTGCCAAGAACATACAATGAGGAAATGACAGTGTCTTTAATAAATGGTGCTGGGAAAACTGGATAACTAGATGAAGAAAATTATACTCCTATCTCTCACCGTATACAAAAATCAAATTAAAATGGGTTAAGAACTTACATCTAAGACCTGAAGCCATGAAAGTACTAGCAAAACACATCAGGGAAATGCTCCAGGACATTTGTCTGGGCAAATATTTTTTGTTCAATCTCAAAAGCGTAGGTAACCAAAGCAAAAATAGGCAAGTAGGATTACTTCAAAGATTCTGCACAGCAAAGGAAACAATCAACAAAATTAAGAGACAGACCACCAAATGGGAGAAAATATTTGCAAACTACACATATAACAAAGAATTAATAAACAGAATATATAAGGAGCTTAAACATCTCAGTAGCAAAAAACAAATTATCCAATTTAAAAATGGGCAAAAGGTCTGAATAGACATTTCTCACTAGAAGATATACAAATGGCCAACAGGTATATGAAAAAATGCTCAACATCACTAATCATCAGAATAATGCAAATCAAAAGTACAATGAGATATTATCTCAATGAATGGCTTTTATCAAAACGACAGGCAGTAATGTATGCTTTCAAGGATGTGGAGAAAGGGGAACCTTCATGCACTGTTGGTGGGAGTGTAAGTTAGTATAGCCACTATGGAGAACAGTATTAAGGTTCCTCAAAAAAATAAAAATAGTACTACCATATGATCCAGCAATCCCACTGCTGGATATATATCCAAAGTAAAGGAAATCAACATATTGAAAAGACATCTGAAATCTTATGTTTATTGTAGCACTATTTATAAAAGTCAACATATGGAATTAACCTAGGTGTCCATCAAAAGATCAATGGATAAAGAAAATGTGGTATATATACACAGTGGAATATTATCCAGCCACTAAAATATGTAATCTTATCATTTGCAGCAACATGATGGAATTGGAGGTCATTATGTTAAGTGAAATAAGCCAAACACAAGAAGACAAATATCACATATTTTCACTTCTACGTGGAAGCAAAAACAAAAGGTAGGTCTCATGAAGATAGAGACTAGGCTGGTGGTTACCAGAGGCCAAGAAGGGTAATTGAGAGGGGATATTGGGAAAAATGTACAGTTGGATAGAAGAAATAAAACCTAGGGTTTGATAGATCTGTAGGGTAACTATAGTTTATAATAATCTATTGTATAATTCAAAATAGCTACAAGAAAAGAATTTGAATGGTTCTGTCATAAAGAAAATACCAATATTTAAGGTTATGAATATCCCAAGTATACTGATTTGATCTTTACAAATTGTATGAATGTATTAAATGATCTCATATTCCCTGAAAATATGTATATCTATTATGCATCAATTTAAATAAATAATAATATGCCCAAAAATTTAAATCTTAGAGTTGAAATTTCAATATGAAATTATCAAATCAAGTGAAATATCACTTGGTTGCATTTAAACATCTGGTAATCTTAAACTTGTTGCATTTAAACATCTGGTAATCCTGAGTCTGCTGTTACTATTTTTAAGCATTTCAGTCCTAAAACACTAGGTGAGCCTTTTTCCATAGATTCTCTATTTAAATGAACATTTTAGTGGTGGTATGCACAAATCATTAAGAAAGTGAAAAATAATTGATGTTTATATAAGGATCCTGTATTAATTTGCTAGGGCTGCCATAACAAACATATAAACAACAAAAATGTATTTTCTCACTATTCTGGAGGCTAAAAGTCCAAGGTCAAGGTGCTGGCAGGATTGCCATCTCATGAGACCTCTCTCCTCAGTTTGCAGATGGCTGCCTTCTTACCATGTCCTTACAGGGCCTTTTCTCTGTGTATGAACATCCCTGGTATCTCTTTCTCTTCCTATAAGAATCCTAGTCTTATTAGGTTATGGTCCCACCTTTATGACCTTATTTAACTTTAATTACCTTTATAAAGTTCATATCTCCAAATACAGTTACATTGGGGGTTAAGGCTTCAAGATATTAATTTTGAGGAAATACATGTTGGTACATAATAGATCCATTTCCAGTATCACCTGTTGGGTGCATTTATGGGATCCAAAATCAATAAACATTTACCATCAACTTCATCATCATCAACATAACCATCAAGTATTTTGAAAATACCTAGAAAATCACTTAAAAATCACTTAAAAATTCCATTTGTTGGCCCGGTGCGGTGGCTCAAGCCTGAAATCCCAGCACTTTGGGAGGCCGAGACGGGCGGATCACGAGGTCAGGAGTCAAGACCATCCTGGCTAACACGGTGAAACCCCGTCTCTACTAAAAAATACAAAAAAAAAACTAGCCGGGCGAGGTGGCAGGCACCTGTAGTCCCAGCTACTCGGGAGGCTGAGGCAGGAGATGGCTAAACCCGGGAGGCGGAGCTTGCAGTGAGCTGAGATCCGGCCACTGCACTCCAGCCTGGGCGACAGAGCGAGACTCTGTCTCAAAAAAAAAAAAAAAAAAAAAAAAATTCCATTTGTATGTGGCTGTTACAGTTTATTAGGAACCACTAGGTACCTCTTCTCATTCAATTTTCACAACTGTTCTAATGTTAAAAAGTCAAGATTATTATCCTAATCTTAAAGATGCAGAAGAGACACAGAAAGACCTCCTCAAGCTGCAGAAAATTCCCTCGCAGCAACTGCAGAGAACAAGAGCCTCAGAGGTTATTTGTCATGGAGAAGAAGTGCCATAAATTGAAGCAGGTCAATAGTCACCATCTAAGTCAATAAATCAAAAATCCACCCCTAGGACTTTCCAGATAGATACCAAAGCTTGATGGTTGCTAAGGTCAGCAATCAACATGCTGACCCAATTTCCATACCCTTGTTTATGAATCTCCCTTCCCTCCCCTTTCTCCATTTGGTTTGGAAGTAAATGGAAGAAGAATTGAAGCAGACCAGACAAGAAGGGAAATAGTCACTTATTCACAATTTTACACTTGAAACCTAGATTTGTCATGATTTTTGATTGCTACAAAGTTCAAAGATATGCTGCCTTTTAAAATCTAAATAGGATTTCACTGAATAGAATACAAGGAAATTCAAGTGACTAAAATCCTTTCACATCATTATTAGAGTATAATTCTATTTAGAGAGATTTGTGATAATAAAATGCTACTTGATACAGAAGTTCTAAGGATTGGAGAGATGTAGTTGCACAGAGCTGTGAATAGAATCATTTTCCAAAAAGCAACATTCATAACAATTCCAGCTGGGGAGAATAAATGGTACATTCATGCATGTACATGGTCATAACCATCGTGTTGTTTAAAAAAGAAAAGCTGTGGTGTTTGACTGCTATACATGCATTTATGCTAAGCATCTCTTCTTTCATAGTATCTGCTAAATCAGTGGTTCTCAATAGGACAGGTAACAGAAGCTGAACAGTGAGAAAAGCCAGAAGAAGGAGATTTTCTTTAGCTGAGGAAGTTTTTAAACTACAACACCCACTCTCCACATGTGCCAGAATCAGAAGCAACAGAAGAGGAAAAGCATCTGCAATTTGATAGAGCTTTCTAGATGATTCCACTATCCTCCAACTATTTTTTTTTAACTCCCTGTTTTGAGTAATGGAGGACTACTACTTTTCTGACAGATCAGAGGAGGAAAACATCCATTTCATAATTGAGGATTTTAGAACCAGAAAAAAATATTGAGATCACAGTACCCAGTTTCCTCATTTAATAGTTTAAGGCCCCACATTGCACTAGTTTTTATAGTTTAAGTATAGTTGTACAATTAAAACAGCTTTTTATAATCCTTTGGGTATATACCCAGTAATGGGATTGCTGTGTCTCTTCACAATAGCAAAGACTTGGAACCAACCCAAATGTCCATCAATGATAGACTGGATAAAGAAACTGTGGCACATATATACCATGGAATACTATGCAGCCATAAAAAGGGATGGGTTCATGTCTTTTGTAGAACATGGATGAGGCTGGAAACCATCATTCTCAGCAAACTAACACAGGAACAGAAAACCAAACAGCACATGTTCTCACTCATAAGTGGGAGTGGAACAATGAGAACACATGGACACAGAGAGGGGATCATCACACACCAGGGCCTGTCAGTGGTAGGGGACTAAGGGAGGGATAGCATTAGGAGAAGAAATACCTAATGTAGATGACGGGTTGTTGGGTGCAGCAAACCACCATGGCACGTGTATGCCTATGTAACAAACCTGCACATTCTGCACATGTAACCCAGAACTTAAAGTATAATAAATAAATTTTAAAAAAGAATTTTTATCACTTTAAAAGGGAGTTCTTTTCCATAGCAAATTAATCCACAATAGAAAGTTGAATCCACGAATGTTTATTTACTGCATCCTTTGGCAAAAAATTACCGAGGATTTACTGTGGTAGGTATTACAATTGGATATATTATTTCTAATTCTCACATCTACTCTGTATCTGTGAGATAAATATTTTCCCTGTTTTACAAATTGGGTTGTAAATTTTCCCAAGATCTCCTAAGTAGTATTGGTGGGGTTGGGATTTGAACTTAACTCCAGAGCCTGCACTCTTAGCCACTATGCTCCTCTGGTTGCTGCTTACCATGGACCTGGTTTTCTGTTATATTCTGCAAATAAAATAATGGGGAAAATATCCTACTTTTATGAAGCTAAAATAAATAATTAAAAATATACCAATTATTAAATATATACTTTCAAATTTTGATGAGTACCGCAAAGAAAAAGCGCAAGATATTATAAGAGGGAACACCTTCATTTGTGAGGTCAGAAAAGAGAAGTGACATGTAAAGTGAGGTTAAGAAGGGGCCATACACATGAAAAGAATTTAAGGCATAGGAAATAACATATGCCAAGGCCCTGAGATGTAGGAGCTCCTCAAGAAAGTGAAAGGCTGAAGTGAGTAGGATGTGGGTAGTATTCAGAAGAGTAATGCCAGAAAAGATGAAAAGGCAAGCAAGGAAGGAAAACCCATGCAGAGCTTTGTAATCTTTCTTAAAGGGTCTGAATTTCTCTCCTGATAGGTGGTGCCAATATCCGGGGAGGAGGCAGGGCACATTTCCTGCTTCCTTGATGTGTAGGCCACTTGAATATCACAACTAGTTTTTCTCCTGCTTGCTGCCACCTACTAGGGTCTTTGTCATCCCTCTTTTTCTATGTATGGTCTTGCTTTCCGTCTAGACTCTGTCATCATTCATAACAGCTTCAACACTTACAAGATTATCCACTTGTGGTTCTAATTTATTTTGCACCATTCCACCACAGTCACCCACACTATGGTTATATCCTATTCCTTATGTTTTATCACTGGAAATTGCTCCACCTTCAAAAATCTTAATTTCAAACATTACGGTTTTCAATCACCACTTCCAAATCCTCTAGAACACTTGCTCAATACCCCCACTGCCAAAATTCTTGAACCTGATCAAACCCTCTGTCCTGTGGACTCCACCATTTTCTCACCATCAGCACATCTTCTTTTCTCCTTACTAAATGTAACAGTAGAAAATAAAAGCCCTGGTTGATGCCAATATTTAAGGTAGTCAACCAAACAGCTGAGCATTGATAAAAGACATTACACAGGTAAATTGACTACTTTGTATAACATTCATAACCACAAACCCCACTGGGCCTTTAAAACACCATCTCTCTGACAATATTTCCTCATTGTTTTTGCTACACTGTGAGGTGACTATTTTACATCTTTTGCTCACTTTTCTATTTTCCCTGATTTGTCTCATTTAGATTTCACTTTACGTATCATGGGGTAAATAAGAACCATTAAACAAGAGCTGTCTCATTTTCATGTCACCAAATCTGTAAACCTTCCCGCACTATCACCCATTTCTGCTCCTTGCCTCTTCTCAAAAGGGAGAATGTGTCTTTCCTTCTATCAGAGTTCAAACCTTGTTTTTATGAATGCCATCTCCTTTGCCTTCTGAAGGGCTTCACTCTGGCACTATCCCCTTTGTTTCACATCATCAATATTCCATTTCTAGTGTTTGTTCTTAAGAGAAAAACGCAAACCCCCACTGGCCCCACATTGCACTTCATTTCCCTTTTTCTACTTCTCTTTTTAGTAGAACCTCTCAATATTGTCTGCTTCTTCAGCCCTGTTCACTCCTCTCTGAAGTTCTACCTTCTGGCTCTATGAGCCCACTGCTGGAGTCTGTCAGTCATTGACACCACCTTGTTGCTAAATATAGTCATCAATTACCTGTTCTTATATTATTCATCCTCTCAGTAGCTGACATAGTTAACCACTCCTGACCTGAAACGCCCGCCTCCTTTGATTCTACAACAACATACCTCCTGGTTTTCCTCTTACCTGATTGAGCTCCTCGTCAATCCTCTTTCCAGGTCCTCCTTCTCCATCTGATCTCTGATCCTTCCTCTTCTACATGTCTTACTCTAAATGTAAAGGTTCTCCACTGCTTTGTCTAGGGTTTCCTTATCTTTTCTGTCTCTCTACTCTCTCCTGGGGTGAATTAAATAGCATTCATGTACTGATGACTTACAATTTTACATGTCTGGCCTCAACCTATCCTCAGACCTTTTGACCTATATATTAACTTCCCACTTGATATCTATCAAAGAAATGAAGTAAGACAGATTTTATTCAGATTACTGCAGTAGAGAAGAAAGAATTGAATGCAAACTGATCTGAACTCCACCAAAACAGAAGTCAGGAGACTTTTTAAATACTGGGATACGCTAAAGGAAAAGTACCTAAGGGGTTGGAGGTCAGGAGTGGGGTGGTGAGGGGTTGGCGAATATGATTAGGATATCCGAGTTTGCTCATTGGTGAGTATAGGAGGAGAAACAAACTTTTCATATCTATAGGACAGAATGAAGTATTGCAAATTAAAGCAAAATGTCCATCAAAGTTAGGCACTTACCCTTCCACAGGAACTGAGAATCAGGAAAACTACCTCCTTAGATGTTTATATTTCCAAGAGATGGCTCTCAGGCTCTTAAGGAGAGACTGAGATATAAACATTTATGGGTGAAAGAAGATTTACTTATCAAAGGGGCAGATAAAGGATTGACAATGGCAAGTTTTCTAAAGTAACTGCTCCAAGAAAAGGGAGGCTACGGGCCTACGGTCAGGTTTTGGCTGGAACAAATGATAAATTATTTTGGCAGTATTGAGCTTTCTCAAGAAATCTGGGGTTATCCTAGGGACACGATCTTAGGCTGATAGAAACCACTAGAGGTTGGTCAAGTCTCTTAGTGCAGGAAGTTGGACTAAATCATTCACACCAAGAATTGTGCAGCTGTCACCTGTTTACTTGATATTTGATAGCAACTTAGAACTAATCTGATCAGAATGCACCTCTTAATTGCTTCCCAGATATGACCTTATCCTAGTTTGCCCTACATTGTTATATCTGTTGCCTCATATTTACAACAGATCTTTTTTTATCCCCACCCACAGTCTAGCAATCAATTAGCAAATCTGGGTTCTAATTACTCTAGTTATTCTCTCCCTGTCTACTGCTGTCACTCTGATTCAAAACACCATCATTTATCCTCTAGGAACTCTGGTCTGACAAATGCATATCCAATGGAAATCACTATTCCTTCGGTCAAATGTCCATCCCAGGTGTGGCTGGGCAGTATCTATAGGGGTCTGTGATGGGCAGGCACAGTGACGTATATTTCTAAGGTAAAAGCTAGTTCATTGAGCTTCTAGGGCATGAACTGTAATTTCCCAATCTGTGACATCTCCCCTTCCTCTTACAGTTTCTCTGGGCAATACCTATTCTTTGGTTCTTCTTTCATATAATACTTTAAAATGTAAATATAAAAGACAATGTTTTTTATCATAGTTTTTAATAGGAACTAAAACCCTGGACAAAAGTATAGAACTGTGAACAAGTAAAATTCAGGTATCAACCAGTAAGGGGAACTCCTAGAGGCAGTTTCAGGGTGCACATTCCTACAGGCCCTTGTGTACTGACCATGCCCACAAACAGCCCTACTGGGTACAAGACCCCAGAGTGATAAAGATGTTCATATACCTAGAGTAAGCCTTAGTGACCCATGCTGGCCCTGCTAAGCACCATTCAAAGACTCTATCTGTGATAATTCAGCATTGCCTTCCAAGTATGGTCTGACTTCCTCTTCTGGAATCCTCTTCTGGAATCTGCTTTTGCAATTGCCAGTGACGATGAATAAGTGCATAGTCTACAGTGCATGTTTAAGGCATGCTTTAAAAAGCACATTATTATTTCAAAAATTTTAAAGATTTCTAAAAGAGCAACCTGTGTGAGTAAATCCCCATAACACCTTGATTGTTAACGGATAATAAAGCTAATTATCATTCACATAATCTTTGCATTTATGAATTCTAATTTCTACAGTGAATAACACTTCATCAAAATAGCTTCTGACAATTGGCTCAGTTGGAAGAATTCATCTAAACACTTAAGACAGAAAAAAATAGCTTTTCATTGTGTTGATGGAGTTTTGAGCCTTAGTCAAAATAACTGAGATATTACAGATTAAAAAAACAAAAGGAAAGACACATTGGAAATTGTGTTTGATTAAAATGTAAATTTCTTATTGTAGTGATGTTCTTATTTATGGCAACACATTGTAACACTTCAGTTTGGCAGCATTTGTTGACCTATCTCTGTTCAGCAGCTAAAACTTAACACAATAGATGCAAAATTGTTTTTTTAATTTACATTTTCAAAAGAAATAATCTAGGTCACTTTTATGTTACTTGCATGTAAAATCAACTCCTTTAACAGAAAACAGGCATCTTTGAAAATATTGCCAATTTTCTACCTCAGAGTATGAAGATTATAAAAGTAAGAACTGTGCATGATTTTTAAGCTAATAGCTAATTCTTACTTCTTGAGACATTTATTTTCCAACTTATGGATCTACCAGATTTTCAGTTGCTTTTCTAACTTGTTTTCTACTGCCCTTGGGTGATTTCACTGTTTATTGGTAGCCAATTCATAGTAAACAAAGACATTGAGGTAGAAGGCAAACTCAGTCAAATTCCCGGGTTTTCCAGTAATAATTTCATTGGAATTAATAGCTGATAGGTGGTTTGTCCCTTTACATGTACCCAGTTTCCTCCATATCTGCATTGATCGTTGGCAAAAATAACTGAGAAATGATTATAGTCGAAAAGAGCTTACTCTTATGAGGTTAATGTACATTCACAACATAAGCCAGCAATCTTCCTCCTAGACATTTAACCAAGAGAAACCCAGGCATATTTCTACACAAAAACCTGTGTATAAATATTTACATCAGCTTTAGTTATTGCCACTAAAAATCAAAAAAAATAACTGTCCATCTGGTGAATGGATAAGTCAGCAGCATATAATGGAATACAACTCAACATTACAAAGGAATGAATGACTGATACATGCACAATATGGATGATTCTCAAAGACAGACTCAAAATACTGTATATCATATGATTCAACTTAAATGACATTTTGGAAGAGACAAAACTGGACCAAAACAGATCAGTGGTTACCAAGGACTGTGAGCCTGGAAGGAGGATAACTACAAAAGGCCACATGGAACCCTTTGGTGGTGATGGAAAATCTCTATACTTTGATTTCAGTGGTGGTTACAGAATGCGGCAAACATTTGTCAAAGTTCATTAGAACTCTATACATGAGAAGGTGAACTCTACTCTACATAGATTATATCTGAGTAAACTCCTTTTCTTTTAAAAAGTACAGAACATTGTTTTTGACCTTAGGGAGCTTACAGATGGTAGATAAGGCAAGATCAGAGAAAAATATGATTCACGATGTGTGTATGTATATACATACGTATTTAAAGTAGAAGATCTTACAAGACATTTGCTGTTATAACCTCCCCTTATGTGATATCTCTTGGGTTTAATTATGAGGCAAATGGAATGTAAAATTACCATGTATGAAGTCATATTTTCTGAGGCATTGCTAATTGTAGCACTTCAACACTCAATTACTTTTGAAGCGTGTGAGAATGAGAATGAAAAAGATTGAGTTTTCTAATTGTGGTTGGCGAAATCTAATCAAATTCTCAGGAGTGAAAATAGATTTTTGCATCAGTGAGACTTGCCTTGTGGAAAGAAAGGGTACTCTTTTCTAGGGTTAATCTTGTAGTTGTACATGATGTTACTTTATCACAGTTATGCAGTTATCTTATCACTTATCACTGGACCTGCAGTGAAATCACTGGAAAAAAGACCCAAAATTAATATTTTGGATGGATGACTTCCAACTTTTAACTGGGTTATAGCAGATGCTCCATACTAAGCTATGCATTCAATTATATAGGTTTTTCTTTAGTTTCAACAAAGTCTCCTGGACCCCTGGTGCATGCTGTCTTGATTCACCAACACTTGGCGGTGTAGATCAGTAATCTCCGTTTCTCCTAATGCATTTCAATACTTCTCTCTCCATTCCCATCTCTCTGGGCCCTAACTGACAATTGAACTCAGAATTGCAGCTCTCAAGGTGCTTGCAAAGAGGTATAATCTGTGTTACTCCCAAGCAATACCTTCCCCAAAATCAGGCAAAGAAGATAATCTATGAAAATTACCTCAGTGCAGCATGTTCCAAACGCTTTAAATAGACCCACACTGGGAGGTACATTTTGCATCATGACCCAGTACACACAATGGAAGTAAATATTAACATATTTATCAAAACACTCTGATTTTTCAGTTTCAAACTATTCTTGTTTATTCTATTTTTTTTAAGTTGGTTGCAATGTGCTGAAATAATTTTACCCACTATCAGATGCAAACTGTAGTTTGAAGATCACTGCCATAGAAGATATAAAGCTTACCATTCATCTAAATATTATCTAATCTAAATAATAGTTCACTAGGAGGCATTTCACCTTGGCCACTTTAAAAGTACCCCTCTAATCCCCCACCCCCATGGGTCTGAATTTCTTTTACTGAGTTGTACTTTGGCTTAACGCTATAAGGCAATATGAGAATAATTCCTATGTTAATCTCTGATAATGCTATTGAGAACTTTGTTCACTACACTACACAGTCTCCATTCTATAAGGACCAAGTGTAGAAATCTTTCTGTTTTCCCTGTAAGAAATAATGGTGATTAACCTAGGATACCAGATTATTTCCCCTTATTAAAAAACATACTGTGTTTCCTTCCTCACATTGCCAGTTAGAAGCCCTAGTTTCGCATCGACTGTCTACCTCTAACAAGTACTTGGGGTTTTGTAGCTACAATTTGAGGATTTAATCTCACTCCTAATTTAGTTTTACTCTCCTGCCCTTTATTTTTTGCTTTGTGTCACATGTCTTGCTGGTCTAACATTCATTTTAACTTGTTTTTTAATATCTTTGTGTGTGACTTTAAATCTTTGTGAAACAAAAGAGAAAAAGATAAAGAGGAAAGAGCAAAGGAAGAGAGAGAGAACAGTCTCCATGTACAGCAAGAAGACTCAAGGTTTTTAGGTCTTTATTCCTTATATTTTCAAACTAAAATTATATGAAGGTACAAATTCAGAACACTTTGTCCTACCTGTATCCGAAACAATAATTATAAGAGAAACCATTTTGTTGATATCTTAAATTTAATATTAATTAATTGTATGACTTTACTTAAGCTGTTTCCTATGCAATATAAACAATTCCTGGACCAGTAAGGAATAACTTCAGGCAAAATCTGTAATTGTATATGATTTGCCATAATGCCAGAGTGCAGCATTTTCTTCAGGGCAAAGAAAAGTGTTGAAACAGTATTTGATGCCTAAACTGAAAAGACAGTTTCTTCTGAAAGAAGCAAATAACAGGCATTTACCAGTGGCCAAGGTGACTGTGGCTTCAAATACATTTCTGAGTAACGAAATGTCAGGATATTAGAAGACAGATAAAATCAACCATGAAAATGTGTGTTTGGCTCTATTTCTTAAAAACCTTCTTGAAGTAGTTCAAAATGAAGGAAATTATTTGGTGACACCAACAATGAAGTAAAATTAATTTTTTGATGATGTTTTGGAAAATCACGTCAAACTTAGACTTTTTAAAGTAACACCCAAGCTGAAAGGTTGATTTATTACATCTATATTGGTAGAGTAGATTAAATATTAATATCTATCCCACTATTTTTGAGCAGATTTTATGATCTTACTATACTGTATTTGTTACTTTCAGGATACTAGTACATAAGTAATCAGTGGCAACACCATTTTCTTTAGTAGCCTGTCTCTAAAAGCTAAATGAACTATTCCGATGCTACTTTGACTTCACCATTTCCCTTTCCTACCCTCGATCCAGTTTTTCATCACAACTACATGGTGATATCAAACAACGACAAAAAGCAGACAGCAGGAACAAAAATAATCTTATGGAGCAGTTTAAAAACAAAGATATTTGTACATATTTGGTAAATAGGTATCTCAATAAACAGTAACAGGAAAAGAGATTGATAAAAGGCCTGTAATTATGATGTACAACATCAATTAATTATTTGAATACTTTATCTGCATTTATAAGGAATAGTCTATGTATGACTAGGTTTTACTTATGCCAAGAAATTAACTCAGTAATAACGTGACAGTTAATAAATAACTTTGTTGGAGAAAGATCTTGTGAGAAGGGATTGCTTCCACCATCCTATAGCACTCTCTTTTTGGAATCATGCCTCTGTGCTCCCCTGGTTTACCTCCCAGATCTTCCAGTCTTCTTTTATTGTCACCCTTTAGTCTCCATTGGCTTTGACCCTCCCTCGCTGCCTCAATCCAACCTCTGAATGTTGGAAGTCTGTCAGCACTAAGTTTTGGCACACCCCTACTCATAATACATACTCTCCCTGGATCATCTCAGCTATCACTGGAGTTTCACATACCATCTACTTGGCTCCCACATGCACATTCTAGTTGCAACAATTCCTATGCACTCTGACTATCATAATCATTCATTCAGTTAATATTTATTCAATTATTGGGTATCCACAATATACTAGGTATTATCTTGGGTACGGTAGATATAACGGAGAGTTGACAAAGTCCCTGCCTTCATGGGGCTTATTTTTAAGTGGGCAATCAGGTCACAAACAAAATAAAGTAAAATATTCATATATGTTGGAAGCATTCATTGCTAGGGAAAAATTAAGCAGGATATGGGGATAGAGTGTTGAAGTTGAAGGTAGAAGCTATTCAAGTTGAGAGATCAGGGAGGAATTTCTAAAGAGGTAATATTTGATCAGAGACCTGCATGGAGTAAGCCATAGAGCCAAGCAAAGATCGTGGGAAGAGGCTATCTAGCACAAAGAACAGTGAGTTCAAATGTTCTGAAACAGGAATGGCATGGCAAGTTTCCGTGATGAGTAAGAAGACAAATGTGCCTGAAGCAGAGTGAATGAGGGAAAGAAAGCAGGCAGATGGAATCTGAGAAGAGAGTAGAGGCCAAAACAAGACTTGTCAGCCATTATAAGAACTTCAGATTTTATTCTAACGAGGATACGAACCAATAGAGGGTTTGAGCAAGTGAATGGTGTGTTCTGAACTAGTTGCCAACTTGCTGTCTCTACTTGAATGTCTCACAGGTATTTCCAGTTTAACATGCTCCACACAGAACTTTTAATCTTCCCTCACCGAAAACAAAATATAATCATCTTACTCCTTCTTCACTTCCCCCCATTTTAGCAAATGATACCAAGAACGATCCAATTTTTCAAGCCAGAAACTTGCAAAATAATTCTGAATTCATCTATCTCCTTTAGCTCTCATAGCCATTTCATGCTAGGTAAAAAAAGGAAAAGCCTATATATATATATATATTTAGGTTCTAATGTTTTTATTGATTAGATTTGTGTATAATTGTAATCCTTCCATCATACAGGTAATATATAATAACATTCAAATAACTGACACTAAAATAACTTATTGACTAATGCTAATATTAACACACAATAGTTCTATCTCTATTAACAATAAAAACCAAACCACTGAGTTTATCTTAGAAAACTTAAATTCAGGCCATTCTTTTACAATTTGGAAGTCTGAGTAATCCAACTTTAAGATGACTTTCTCATTGTTGAAGTTTGCTTTGTCGATGTGTGATTTGGGACTTCCCCTTGTTTCAAGCCATTCCTGCATATGATGCTCCTTGAAGATGGGATCTTGCAATTGTCCTTGCACTGTGCTCCGGTCAGTGTTCTGGACCCAGCCTACCAATCCCAGCCTTTTACCCTCAGCCTGAGTATGCTTATGGAAAAACACCCCTTGCACCTTCCCAAAAATATTGTAATCCACTACTCTCAGGGTGTCTCCTTCTGCCATGCTCAAACCCTCCTTGTCTTCCCCACCGGCCGCCAGGATCACTCTGGGACCACCAGGCCAGTGGCTCACTAGCACCCTATACTTTTTATCTTCAAAACAGATGACTCTTCTACTTGCTTCTCTGTGCATCTCACAGAGAATGTCACCAACCTAGTCCAAGCTGTGATCATCCCTAACTCATGTTTCTAAATCACATCACAGGGGACAGATCTTTTATAATTTTGACTTTCTATCAATAGCTTTCCCATGTTTAAAGGAAAAGCCATCCTCTTTGCCATGATCTACAAGGCCCTGCATGATCAGTTCCAGGGCTAGTCTTTTGCTGTTTCACACACTACTTTTTCCAGCCTTCCTGTGCTCCAGCCACACTGACCTTTATCATTTCCTCACACACATCTTTCTGACCTTAGGGCATTTGGCTTACTACTCTTCATCACTCTCTCATGGCTGGCTCTTTCTTATTCCTTCCATCTTAACTGACATGTCTCTTCCTCAGGGAGGAGTTCCCTGTCCACCCAATCCAGAGTTGTACTTCCCTATTATTCTCTATCACAACACCCTGTCTTTTTTACTTTATGGCACTTCTCAAACTTCATGAGAGCAGAGACCATGTCTGTCTCATTCACCACTGTGTACATAGTCCCAGAATCATTCCTGGAGCACAGTAGGTACTTAATAAATGTTGAATGAAGGACAAGTTGGTATTGATGTCTCCTTGTGTCATGAAAAAATGTTTGCAGACATCCAAGATCACGTATTGTTTTAAAAAAATAAACATTTTTCTAAAACAACAGCTGGAAAAAATAATAAAATTAAAGAATTAAATCTTATTACCCATTTTACTTGTATGTAAACTTGGTTACATATTTCCAAGGAGGAAAAAAAGATTCTAAGAAATAATTAAAAGTAGAACTAAAAGAGCAGCAATTTTTTGAAAACCACACATTTCATGCATCAAATATTTTTTGAATGAAAGGGATAACATTTGAGTCTCTTCTGTGTCCTAGATACTGTCCTAGACATGTTCTTTATCTCACAACACTCATTCTTACAACCATCCTGTATCTTAGAAATCATTGTGCCTAATTAATAGATGAGAAAACTGAAGCTCAGAACTGTCCAGTGACTGGCCTGAGATTATACAACTAATTAGGGCAGAAGCAGAATTCAAATTCAGCTGCCAATTATGTTGCAGATACCATCTGAAAAAAATCTATTTTTTTCTAATCACAATATTTGAAAAATCAATAAATGCCAATGCCATTTAACCAAAACTTAAAACATTGAATGAGAAAATGTTTTACTTTGACCTACACCATGAAAAGAGAAAGGGAAATATACTCTTTGGGCACTTTGGCAAGCACAGTGCAGAACCCGTAACAGGTCAATGACTGTTCATCATTTCAAAGATTTCTCAAATTTTAGTTATGCATTTCTCTATCCTAAGGTAAACATTCTTTCCATTAAACCTATAATTTTATTTTTCCTTGCATGAATTCCCTTAATTATTAGTTTCTTTAGTAATAACATTCAGTGTTTTAATGACAGTTAGTACCTATTAGCATTTTTGTAAGATTTTTCAATGGCAAATATACCACCTATATCTTTATAAGTTAGTCTTCCAGTAGCCATTGAATGTATGATGGAAATAATCTATTATTTTCCTGAAGTTGAGTTTCTATTTCCTATTCTTGTTTAGTGAGCTCAAATGTGCATGTAAAGTATACACATCTGACTGCCCAAGATGGGTGCATCTTCCTGGTATTTCAATATTCTGAGGAAAAGATGTCATCAATAACCCATTATGAATTAAGTATTCCGTCTTTTTTTAATCTCCTCACAGTTCCTGAAACATAGTGGCACTTAAATATTATTTGTTGAATGAATGAATAAATGTATAAATGACCGAGTGAATGCACATGAGCAGATGGAAGATGTACACAAATTTTTACTTTAAATATCAAACTCTCCTGTTCAGCCAGAGGCTATCAATTTTTTTAGGAAGTTGTCTCTTTTTCACATTCTTAATATTTTATCATTTAATGCTTAAACCAATTTTTATCTTATAGCTTCATATCCACTATAAAAACACTTCCTATTTATTATAGAAAAAAAGAAAATATGTGTAAGAGACAGAAAATAGAAATGATCAATAATGTCCTTCTTCTCCCACACATAGCCAAATAATCTACAAATTAAAAAATAGCACTCAGTACTAAAAAATAGTATTCAGTATTTAAGAAGAATGACAAATTTTTTCTTATCTAAAAATACAATATTAAACATACAACAAACAATTAAAATGCTCCTTTTGCTTTCCAGTTTGGTATTTGTTAATCCCTTATTTGCAATAATATTTGCTGTGTTCTATTTATAACTTACTATGCATCATATACTGAGATAGGTTTTTTGCAGACATGGCACTGTGTGCTCTTCATAAGGACCTTTAAAGGAGGTACCATTCTCAACCATTTTTTACAGTGAGGAAACAAAGGCTTAGGAAGGTTAAACAAAGGCTTAGAAAAGTTAAACAATATAGAAGTAATTCAATTCTGACATGAGATGCAGCTGGGATTCTAGCTTAGGCTAGTCAGACTCTAAAATCTACACTATTTCCCCACAGTACTCGGCTGTCTATATTGGGTAGAACTACAGGATATTGCCAATATTCAACCATTTTAGACATTAAAAATGGAAAGTGTATCTTATTCTATTTAACATAAATATAACTCCTTTCTGTTATTACTCTAAAATCAAGTTCCATGACTTGCACAGGAATCAAAATGTCAGGTTAAAAGCAGGTATGAGACGATGGGGGTTCAAATCCTGGCTTCCCTGGTGGCTAGCTGTAAGACCCTGAGCAAATCATCTTCACCACAGGATTATTTTTCTGTTGAAAAAAATAGCATTACCCTTCCCTGCATACTTCGTAGGAATTCACTAAGAGAAAAATAGAATATATAAAACTGTAAAGGATGTAAAACATAAAGTGATTATTATAAACAAACCTTCTAAATAAGGAAAATCCAACAAGCCACATTCCTAAGTAACAAATGTGAAAGAGGAGAATTAGAAACTAGTGTATAAGGCCCTAAAGAGCCCTCTACAGTGCTGTTTGCTCAGTTTTTGATAAGAGTGTCAAGGCCAAAACCAATCCTTCAGAACTCTGTAGCTAGTGATTCTGATAGTAAGAATCAATAACCTAAATGTCAACCAGATGATTCAAAATGTTTACACAAAAAATTGGCTTTATATGCAAAACCTCATCCCCATTCCTGGAAAAGAGCTCAAAGCTGTGTAAGAAATTGTTATTGGTATACTATGTAAAAGCCCTAATTGAGATTTCAAGAAGCTCCGAGCATTCTGGGCATCCTACATAAATCCAAAGAGTAAGAAATATTTCTACTGGCAAAATATCAAATCCCAAGAACATGTGCCTAACCTGGAACAGACTTCTTTAACAAGGACTTAGAAGAACTCTGAGCTGCCCTTGAGGATTCATCTTTTTCTTTTCTTTTCTTTTTTCCTTTTCTTTTCTTTTTTTCTTTTCTTTTCTTTTTAAAATAAAGTCTTACTCTGTCGCCCAGGCTGAAGTGCAGTGGCGTGATCTCTGCTCACTGCAACCTCAACCTCCCGGGTTCAAACGATTGTCCTGCCTCAGCCTTCCTAGTAGCTGGAATTACAGGGACCTGCCACCACACCTGGCTAACTTTTGTATTTTTAATAGAGATGGAATTTCACCATGCTGACCAGGCTGGTCTGGAACTCCTGACCTCAGGTGATCCACCCACTTCGGCCTCCCAAAGTGCTGGGATTACAAATGGGAGCCACCACACCCGGCCCTCTTTTCTATGCTTTCTGGAAATGTCAGTTATACAGCATGAGAGACTCTTTCCCTTCTCCAAAAATATTTTTCCAGTGTGATTTACACTCAAGATTTTTCTTCCTTCCAGTCCTTTTGGAATGTAAGGTAACATGAGTTAACATATTTTCTAAACAATAAAGCCCTATACAAATGGAAGAAATCTTTATGATCACTTCCTGAGCTAGACATAGAAGCCACAGTTCTCTCTGTACCCTTCATCCAAGCAAGAATTTAAGGGAGAACTTAACACATAAGTTATATAAAGATTTATATTTTTTATTTCTGCTGCAATAGAAGAAGATGTCTTCAACTATTAGGTTTATATAACTAAAGAATTTGTATAGCACATTGATCCAATTTTAAATCTGGTTTGAAGTTGGCATATGTGCTTCTCTCATTAAATAAGGTAAGCTTCAAAGCTCCTGCGTATTTTTTAAATTCCTAACTTGAGTCCATTTTCTCTACATGATTATTCAGAATATTTTCCACTCTATTTATATCTGTTTCACGCTTGCCTTCACTACCCTTATCAACGACCTCACCTCCTACAGTTTCTTCTATGGTAATATCTTCCCTCCCCTACCCGTCGTCTCCTCATCTCTCCTTCTCAGAAGAAGGTGGAAATTTCTTCCTTTCCAAGGTAGACTCTTCCACTGGGGGTTCCATTTATTTCTATATACCCTCTCTTCCTTTTCTCCTTTATCTTCACACATTCCCATCCCATCAGATGGGATTCTTCCTTATCCCTAAGAAGAAAACAAAATAAACTAGAAGCAAACAAAAAAATAAATAAATAAATAAGTGTTCCTCCATTTTATTCCTCCTTTGAGTTACCATTCCATGGTACATATTCCTTGACATCAAGCCCTTAAAAGAGTTACGTACACTCATTTCCTGAACTTCTTAGCCATGTGCTGTTAACCCTGTAACATGATTCCTATTTACCCCTTTCATTAATCTTCTAAAAGTCCTGTCTCGGAGATCTTTAATGAGCTCTAATTATTATCTAATTTTCTTAATCACCAACCTACAGGACCTCTTGGCAACCCAACATTGTTGACCACATCCTCCTAGATATTGTCTTCATGGTTAACTCTTTACGCTATCTTAACGCTAATTCTTCCTTGACATTCTGACACTTTTTAAAGTTTTTCCTTTCCTTTTCTTCACCCCTTAGATATTGATTTTTCTTACAGTTGCATTTTTAGATTATGTGTATTTTCTCACTATACATAATCACATGGATTTGTGCTTTAATTATCCTATTTGTACTGATCATTCCAAAATCTTTAGTCTGTCTTGGCTTCTCTCCTAAGCTCCAGATCCAAATTTCCATGTCTGTTTTGGACATGGTGACACATATACCCCATATACTACTCCTCAGACTCAACACATGTGATTAAGAAACCGGGTTCACTAGCAGACAGAAGTCACCTCAAAATCTGACCCTACTTTTTTATAAGCTGTATTACTTTAAAGAGGAATTAACATCTCTGAGCCATATTTTCTCATCTATAAGTTTGTATTTATAGATGAGAATATGTATTTATAGATGAGAATATATGGCTTGGAGAAGTTAATTCCTCTTTAAAGTAATACATTTCATATGTTGTATCTATATATATTGTAGACAATAAAAATGTTATAAGGATTAAATGAAATAATACATATAAAATGCTTAGTATAATGTTAAGGTCATACTCAGTGCTTAACAGATAAACTGCCACTATTATTATTATTATTATTATCATCATCATAACCATCATTTTCTAGTTTGAATTTATTACAGCCCAGCTGCCTCTCCTCCTCTATTTCTTCTGTCTCTGAATAGCGCAACACTCTCCCAACCATACTTTGTAGAATTCTCAGAGCCTCTAGAATTCTCTAAAAACCTTTATCTGTTCCCTTTTCCTCCAACACCCCCTAATCTAATCAGTCAGTACATTGTGTCAATTATTTCTCTACACTGCCTCTCATACCCACAGCTTCCTATTTATTCCAACAGAAATCATGCAGTCCCTATTTCAGTGCTTCACCCCTGCTGCCTTGGATTATTGCAATTGACTCCTAACTGGTCTTCCTAAACCCATCGCCAACCCAAACCACTATTACTGTCTAAAGAGTAAGTGCTCTTGTTCCTCCATAATCAGACCCAAGTTCTCCTTTATCCTCCCCACCTCCTGAGCCCTCCTGTCCCCACCTGAGTGTCTGTATTCCTTCTTGGGCTTCCTGCCTTATGTTTTTGTTTACACCATACTCCTAACCTGCAAACTCCTTTCAAATCTGACTGTGGAAATGCACATACATTTACTAGCCCACCTCCTCCACGAAGCCTTCTCCAAAGTGCTTGTGAGACAAAGCAGGGACTTCCCTCTCAGTGGCCTGCAGGCCCCCCAAGCATGGAAATAAGGGAAAATGTTGAGCTCTTTCAAGAGAAATTCCAGGTACCTAGCTAGCCTTGAGAAGTTAAGCAACATGATAAGCATGAAGGTTAAATAGTAACCTAAAACAATAGCCAAGGAAGCTAGAATCACAAGATGTTTGGTTCCCCAATAGAGACTAAAGATAACATCTTCATATATGTCTCTGAGTTGTTTTTCAAGAACCCAGATCCCCACCAAACAACTTGTCCCCCACAGTAGACTTCAGATAAGGAGAACTGGGATTGAACTCTGACCATCACACTTCGTTCTCATTTTATTCCTGAGGAGCCTGAAGAAAGTCACATTCATGAACCAGAACTAACATTCTTTTCTGCTGATCCCAAATTTTCAAGCAAGGCTTCTCTTCCTTAACCAGTTGCAAATCAGAAGATCATTGAATATACCTATGACCTACAAGCCTGAGCTCACTTCAAGATATCCCACCCTTTTAGGCCAAAACCAATGTGTAACTTCCTTACACTGATTTATGATTTTGCCTATAATTCCTGTTTTCCTGAAATTTACCCTTGCCTTTAAAAAGCCTTACCTGCAAGCCTTGGGGAGGAGTGGGGTCAGGATTTAAACACCAGCTGCCTGAACTTCTTGGAGCCTTGCAAATAAACACCTTCCTTTCTACCACAGCAAACCTCACTATGTACATCTGGTCTTATTGTGCCAGGTGAGCAGACCCTGGTTCAGTTCTATAACACTCATAGCTAATATTACCTGATAATAAATAAAAGCCCTAAGATGTAATGACAATATGATCTCAATTTATACGTGTACTTGTACATGATATGCAAATATACTG
Source organism: Papio anubis (assembly GCF_008728515.1). Lineage (NCBI taxonomy): Eukaryota > Metazoa > Chordata > Mammalia > Primates > Cercopithecidae > Papio > Papio anubis. The sequence goes on from NC_044981.1 coordinate 82,115,928, forward strand.
AATAGAAATAGGGCAAAATGTGAACAGTCGTCCTTTACAGGTTCGATGATCTGGAGACATGCTATGAATCTGAGAAATTCTTATTTTGTTTTGTATTTTCTAAATTATTCAAAAGAGCTAATGTTTATTGAATGCTTTCTATGTACTAAAATCTTTACATGTATTAACTCATTTAATTTTAATCAGACCCACTGATGTATTTGCATTATCGTCCAATTATTGAGGTATATGGGGGTGAAGCAACATGCCCAGAGCCATGCATCTGGCAAGAGTAGTCGGGCTCCAGACCTGTGCTCTTAAGCACTCTGCTGAACTGCACTAAGGATTTTAATAATTGGGGAAAAAAAAATGTAGTTTTAATTCCTTTTCTTCTCCTGTGTCTGACCTCCACCCACTCCTAACCCAGACACCACCAAATTCCAAATTTTCCTTCCATTTCCTTCACAGAGACCAATCTCAGCTAGGTGTTAAGAAGAAAAGCAATCTGATTAAGAAAATTTGCATGAATTGTTAATTAGCAATTGCCATCCTGAATCCTAATTGCATCTTAAAAAGGGTGCTTGTTAACGTAAGTGAATCCCTAATTAGTGGAATTTCTGTTCCTATGACTAAGCGACTACATCTACTACTGACAGTGTGCAGAGGGGCAGGAAAGCATCTGGGAAAAGAGGATTTTCTTCTTACTCCTTAAAGTCGAAAGGCTGCCTCATGTACAAGGTCTCCCTCAGTCTCTCAAATTCATCCATCTTCCCACACAAGAGTGGTTCAAAGCACCACTAAGCCCTACCCTTAGGCCTATGTAAAAGCCTATCATTCTGACGCTGCAGAGGCTACCAGAACCAGGCTAAGAACCAAAGGTCACTGTTTGTGACACAGGAGGCTTCATAAGGAAATGAAGACCCAAAGAAACATTTAAACCCACGTTTTCTTTATAGTAGGTTTGATGAAGGGTGTACAGTCATAGAGAAATATGATAGGGCAAAGAACATGAGGTAAGTGTAACAAATGGGAGGAAACTTAGCAAGGTCTGTTTGTTCAGATTCCTCCCTGTGTCCCTTCGTCTTCTGAGATAAAGATGCTGTTTTCCTCCAGATACCCTATGGTAGGCATCTCTCGCATGAGGGTCTTATGACCTGCTTTAGAGGAAAATGGAAGGGGAAAGTCAGAGAGCTCTTCCTGCTTCTGTAAATCCCTTCAGCTTAAAATATTTCATATGCCAAGGTGTTATATTTTTGTAACTAGCAAAAGAGTCTGGCTGCTCGCTGCTGATAGAAAGAAGCCAAAATAATAACAAGACGTGATAGAAAGCGAAACTTTGTTTTGCTAGCAAGGGGAAGAGTGGGCAAAAAAATTTCACTCTTTAACTTGTGGTAGGAATGCAGGAGTTTTTAAAGAGAGGGTTTGGGGTGCAGAAGAGGCAGGGGTTGGGGGGCGAGGACGTCCCAGGTGGCATGATTTGCTCTGATGGCTCATCGTGAATGATTGTCCCCCATCTGGTGAAGGGGCCCATCTGGTGAAGGGGCCGGCACCACCATGTGCTTAATAAACACCTACATAAATAAATGCACATAAGGTATGGGAGCATAAAGTGCAAAAGGGAAGAGAGTAGAGAAAAGAAAACATTTTGAGGCTGTAAAACACATTTGTAGTTTATCTCAGAGCTACATCTTGAAACTGGGGAGAAAGGAGGAAAGGGGGGAAAAATTTAAACCTGATTTGAGGCTAAGCTGCTAAACTGCTCAGTTCCATTTTGGGGTAGCATCTCCTGAACCCCACGTGATGTCATCACACATAATCAAGAGGGAAATGCAATGAAAAAAAATGTGCCACTTACCCTTGTAAGTCCTCACATTATCTAAAATAAGCTTTATTTGCTGAAATTAAATCATCAAGGCAGGCATAACAACTAAGTGGCTCATTCAGTAATAAGTGAAGTTAGGTCCTCATTGTGTCATGTGATTCTAATATTTATCACTGATATAACCAGTATACTTATCATTAATAAGCCCAGTTCATCATTGCACTGTGATTCTGAGGCTAAGCACAAAGGTGTTCAGTTAAGTCCAATAGATCATCAAAGTATCATCAAAACTGCAATAACCATTATGGAGAGCCAGTTTTCTGTACTCCTGTACTGATCTGTGGATTGTGTTAAAACTGTAAATTTCCAAATTCCTATTATAATCCCAGTTTTCATAATTGAAGTGTCAGCATCAATTTCTTAGCATCAACATTTCCATAAACCCAATAACTTGATATCTATCTCTTTAGAAACCTAAGATATTAAAATCCCCCACAATTTTTATATGATTTATGCCCCCTCTATCATATACAATAATTCCACCGCTGCACACACACACTGAGATACCTTGTGAAATACCAAGAAGTCGCCTATGATTTGCCCTCAGTATAATCTGATATGAAAGTAATGAACAAGCAGCAATCTGGTTCTGTTTCCAGAGATTCTAAAATAATATCAAAACACAATTCACTCACAGAAATGTAATGTGCTCAGAGTTTTTTCTTTTCTTTTGTTTCTTTTATGTTCTCTCAGTATCAAATGAGGAGAGACAACCTCACAAAGCCTGATTTAACCTTTCATGATACAGCTGAGTAAAGCTGCTCACTAGACTCAAAAAACAGAATATTATCACCACTTATCAGCCACAAGTTCTTGGGTAACTCCTGTCACATCACTGATCCTCAGTTTCTCACCTGTAAAATCGACTGAATACCTTCCTTCTTTACTACACAAAGGGGTTTTTTGAGGTAGACAATATTTTTGAAACATACCTCAAAAAATAAATGGCATTAAGTGTGCAGAGAGGCAAAAAATATACCAAATTTTTCTTCATTAGAAGTTTAGAATATGTAAGTGGTGTATACAGCAATGTCTAAGATTGCTGTATTAATGAATGAATTACTCTATGAGAAGAAGCATACCACAGTATGAACCTAGAGTAGATAAAGTGTCTTCGATAATTGCTTAAAGGCCAGGGTGAGTCAGGGGTGTGAGGATTGTTGACAATTAAATTGCAAAGCAGAGAGGAGATCTTGAGCTACGATTTTAAACAGAAGAGGTGGTTTGGTAATGAATGATTGTCTCATACTTAGAGAAGATACTGGCTCTTCTTAAGCCAAGAACCACATGGCTCAGTCTTAGCAGTATAACGAGAAAATATAGTGCAACAGTAAAATGTTATTTTAAAATTAACTCAGGTTTTTTACATACATTTCTTGAACACTGTGAAGGGTATGTGTAGACCAAAGCAAAACTTTGTTAAAACTCTTTCTTCCTTTCTGCTTACCCCCTTCTGACACTACCCTCACATACCATAACAGTCCTTGATGTAAACACTATGGAGAACATATTTTTGTTCATCTGGGAATCACCTACTCTGGCTAGAAATCACCATCCATAAGAATGTCACTGCTCCCTCCTGTCATGAAGCTGGAGGTCCAAGCACCTGCATGCACAGCCCTCATGCCGCCACCACCAATACCACCCTCCTGCAATTATCATCATTGGTCTTCAATTCCTAATAATTTGTTATGATAATTGTGATAAACATCTCCTCTGTCCTCTCCATTTCTGCAAGAGTGGGAAAAGGTTGTAAGCACTTTCATCCCATCAACTTTATTTAAGGTTAGATTTAGTATAGTGGGTTTGAAGTTCTAAATATCGGGGAGAATGGAAAGGCAGAGAAAGCTAGCTTGACATTCAGTGGGAAAATGTGAGCAAGCAGCCAAGGAAGGGTTGATACAGACCCAGGAGCCATGATGAAGACAGAGACCTGGGGCTCTCTAGTTCATCTGGCCACAAATGTTTGAATGGAAAGGTTACTGAAAAGTAGCTAAACCCAATATCAGACTTCAAAATTAGGAATGAGAAAGAAATGTGTATGTGAGTTATGTTTCCTATGTCTCTTAAGGGTTTCTTCAGGAGTTGCAGCAGGGGACCACAGACATTCAAATATTTTTAACCAAAGAATGGTGCTTGTTTCTCTTTCTCTCTCTCTCTCTTTCTCTCTCTCTCTCTCTCTCTCTCCCTCTCAGTCTCTCTCTGTTTGTGTGTATATGTATGTAAGACTTACAAAACATTTACCACTTGCCAGGCATTATTCTTAGTACTGTAACACCGTGAGAGAGTACTAGTAAGATCCCCTTTTTTCAGATGACAAAGCTGAGCCACTGAAAAATTAAGTAACTGACCCAAGTGGTACAGCTGGAGGGCTCAAGCACAGGCAATCTGGCTTTAGTACCTAAGCATTTAGACACCACATTATCCTGGCTCCTAATGAATGGCACTGTCTTGGGAAGGATGCAGGTAGAGCAGAAACATAGTTAAGGAGTAGAAAGATGAGGAGAAAGTCAGTCTTGTTACAAAAGCCAAAGGAGGAATAATTTCAAGGAGGAAATTACAAAATATGTCAATGTGCAGAAAGATCAAGTCAAAAAAGGCCTGGAAAAGTGTCTGTTGGATTTGACAATCAAAGAGTAACGGTTGGCCTGTGCCCGTCCAGTTTATGTGGAGTAGAAGGAAATAAGCTAGAGTGTCCACAGTGCTGGAGTGTGAAGAGCTTTTATTCCGATGGGAAGGAACAGAGGAAGGAGAAATGCATTCCCTCGAGATGGAGAGTTGTAATGAGACAGAATTTCTTCCCTTCTTTTTCTTCTCTTCTCCATTCTTAAAACACTTCTAAAGAAGAAAAGACAGAATAAAATAATGGTGCACATAATAATGAGACTTGTAGTGGTGTGGACATGGGCACATGGAAGGCTTAAGAAAAATGTTCTGTTTGTAAGACTTTTCAGTAAGGATAGACTGAAGATGGGCCTGTATCTGTATCAGAGAAGAGACTGTGAAAGTTGATCATACAAATGGGGTCATTATTGTCCTATTCAACTAGAACAGAGTTGAGATGCCAGAAGCCAGGCAGCCGAGAAGCACTCAGGGCACAGAGCATTGCTCCAAGAATGTATTTCTCCACAAGCCTGTCTGCTGAAACTGCCTACTACAACCTGAAATCAGTTTTATCTAATGGCTATTGAAACAACTGCTACAACTCTAAGACTAGTTTTACCCACTGCTGTCACTCACCAGTCAAAGCTTGCTAGCCCCCAAAACTTTATTAGAGTTCATGAACTTTCTTACAAAACAATACATAACTTTTCTCTTTTTTATAAAACAACCTTCTCTTTATTCTTCAGACATACCGAAGACAGCCTGGTCTGTGTGTATGTATGCCCCAAATTGCAATTCTGCCTTCCCAAATAAAATGTTTTACATTTAGAGACTTGTCTCTATATTTTCTTGGACTTCAACAAGATGGAAGAATGGAGGGAGGAATGAGCCTACTACATAGAGATGATATACCACAAAAACCAGGAGGGAGAACAGGGCCTGAATTTCCTAGGTAATATAACCAGATTTTGACCCATGCATTGATCAATTCTTTCATTAACCATTGTGATGAGGTAAATAACCATTAGCAGGCTGCGGCAGAAGCTCAACTTAACCTCCAGGAATCAGTTTCCACAAACTAAAAAATGTAAGAGATTTAATCATCTCTGAAACCCTCTTCATTTTTTAAATTCTGTGACCTTATGAGTATTATCCTGAGAATGTCCGTGGTCAAAGATATCTGAATTGCTCCATAACTGTACTCCCCTTCACCAACATGGGTTTCCATAGTTACAGGGATATAAAATAAACCCACTATTGAAGCCAAGGCAGAACCTGACACTAAACCTGTTAAAGGAGAGAAAACATCAAGTTCAACATCTGTGGCATTCTTTCTAGCTCATCCTGACACATTTTGGCAGAAAACTTGAACTGCCACAGTTCAATTATTCAGAATGTCAGTCTGTAAAAATCCAACCCTAAAAGTTTTATTAAAACCATGATCTGCTACAAATAATAATAGAAACTTCATTTAAAAAAAAAAAAAACTTTATTTGCTGCCTAGTTCATTTAATGATATGACATAAGAAAAGCATTGTATATTGCAGGACTTCTGACACTGACACTTAAAATGTCTGTTTAAAAAAACCACAACAACTTGCCTCAGACATAGGCCATGTGATTCACCAAAAGTTACCAGGAAGCAGAGAAAATAATTGAAGTAGGGAAGAGAAGGTTTTGTTCACTGTTTTTACAGGAGCACTAAGAATATTTGAATGCCAATGATGGAAAAGAAATTGAAAGAACATCTTCTACTCACTGTTGAAATGACCTTTCTAAATTTCAGGGCATTAAAATAAATAAGATATATGCTACATAGCACAGGAAAATGTTTAAAGCAAAAGTTCACTTTTTGTAATTTCATATTACTTTGAAAAATACCAGGGCAGAGCTATAAGCAAAGTGATAAATTTCTACTAGATTTTATTACCTAGATTTTTTTTTTTTTTTTTTTTTTTTGAGATGGAGATGGAGTTTTGCTCTGTCACCCTGGCTGGAGTACAGTGGTATGATATCGGCTCACTGCAGCCTCCACCTCCTGGGTTCAAGCAGTTCTTGTGCCTCAACCTCCCACGTAGCTGGGATTACAGGCGTGTGCCACCATGTCCAGCTAATTTTTGTATTTTTAATAGAGACAGGATTTCACCATGTTGGCCAGGTTGGTCTTGAGCTTCTGACCTCAGGTGATCCACCCACTTCGGCCTCCCAAAGTGCTGGGATTGCAAGCGTGAACCACCGCACCCAGCCTGGATTTTTATACATAAAAAAGTATGTGTCAGATTTGAATATATAGTAATTAGTTAGTTCCTGAACTGATATGATAAGTCAGTGCGTTAGAGCCTAGTATTTCTTAATTTAACACTAAAAGCTCAAACTGCTATCTTGTAAATATATGCCACTCACTACCAGAGAAAGTGTCACTCACTATCACAGAAAGAGAGAAGGCGAGCTAGACAGGGCAATACAACCCAGTGTGATTACTTCCCACAGCAATTCAGCAGACATCCTTTGCTACTACTCAGACACAATCATGATCTCTTTATTTAAAGAGCAGAACATGGTAGTATTTTGAATAGCATGGCCTCATAACCAATCTGTGAAGGTCCCTGATTGATCATAATTCTAAATCCAAGCTCTTGGAGATCAGTTATCCAAGTTGGAAAAGTTTGTTGACACCAAGGAAAATATCTTTATTTTCATATCTCTCAAATTCCACTTTTGTTGCATCTTCTCCATAGGCATATATAATTATTGGCCTGTTCCAAAGCATCTTGAAGTGCCAACTTTAGAATATCTTTCTGGGTTCAGTCTTACAATATTAGTAATCCATTTCTTATGGCATCTATGAAGACTGCCTACCTCCATATAGTCTTGGGAATGTTGATGTGTTCATGAATATAAAATATGTACCCCTCCCAACCATTCATCATACTTATAACAGTAAGTTTCCTTGTGTGTGTGATATAAAACACCTCAAATCAGTTCATAATTAATAACCACACTACAAATTAGATCACCACACTTCAGGCTAAGTTAAAATGGTGGGTTATGATATGACTCCCCAGAGTCTCTCATATGAATGTGACAATGGGTCATCTTATAGGTGGACAAGTGAGCTGGGTTCTATTTTCTGCTTCAGTAGTATAAAAGAGAAATCTATTTTAAGAATGACATTAACTATGTCCATTTGATATTATGATTGTACCATTATTATTGGAGAATCCACATAGCACTCATTAATTGGTGGATCTCTTTATATTTTTGTTCATTAAAGGGCCTCTTTGACTAATTTTTTAATTCAAATTCAACCTGTTACAGTGAGGTTCTCCAAGAATGCCAGGGATTGGTCTAATTACATAAATGCATACTGAGATTGCACAGAATGTCCTCCAGCCCCACAGGAGAATATAATAAGATATATAAGCACATTTAATGAAAGTCTGGCCAGTTAAAAAAAAAAAAAGTTAGCAAGCTAATAATAGACAGATTCAGTGAAAAAAGTCACTTTTTATCTAACACTGTTCAAGACAGACACAAGCAACCCCATCACCAGTGAGATTTTCTCCACTGGGGTCTGGTAATATGTTATCATACTTCCTCAGCATTTAGTAGAAACATCTCAGCAAGCCATTCTATTGTTATTACCAAGAACACACCTGGGTTATCTGAGTAATATGAGAAGAAAGAAGTTAGTGTATTCTAACAAAGCACCTCCAACAAAGAAACACAAAAATATAGTAGCTTGAATGAAATAGAGGTCTCTTACTCTCTCCCCACACAGTCTAGATGTAACTAATCTTGGCTTGGCAGAGTCAACTCTACTGTCCCCTACACATGCCTCTCAAAGTTGCTCCAATTCTCACCATTCCCCAGTGAGTGACAGGAAAATAAAATGATGAGTAGGACACTTTTATCTTCAAAAGTTTGCTACAGAAGAGTTGACTTTTGTAACCCAGTGAATCCCCAAATTTAACCCGCAGGTTATAGGCGGAGGCACTTTCTTTTAGCCGATCTGTATTTCTTTCCATCTCTGCTTCCAAACCTAACTTGGCTGCCTTTACCTCTCTTTTGCAAAAAGCAACAAGAAAGAGTTAATAAACATCAAACTTTTGAGTTTTTCCATGCAGTTACACTGGACCAATAGACTGAGTGAGCATGTGCTCTGCTTTCCGAGTTATTGTAGACAAAATTGTATCAAGTATTTTTCAACAGCTTGAGTCACCAGAGTCCACAGTATCTATTGCCTTGCAACCCACTGCCAGACTGCTAAACATAGTTCTGGTTACTGTTATGTATGACCCCACTTCTAGGTACCATTTTCTGTATTAATTAGATGCTATAATTTTAGAAACTCCAAAACACGGTGACGTATATATATATGCGTACATGTATATATAACATATATATAAGATAACCTAGAAATTACATGCATTTGTGCTCAAATTCAATTGGATTAAACTTATTTGCATGACTACACCTAGAAACAAGTATGTTCTTAGGTGATGACCACCTGTTCTGCTAAAACTGGCTGGGGATGGATTATATTATTCAAAAGGAAAAGGAGAATGGTTAATGAAGAGCAATAAGTAGTCTCTGTCAGACAGGGATTTCAGAATCCTAGCCTACTGTTATTCCATTGTTCTGGTTCTTTGTGTAAGCAGGTCTCTAAGAGTCTGAAAAGCAGGGCATACAATATGAAATAACAAATCCAAACCCTAAGACTCTCCCTTGATGAGTTTACATAGATCATAGCCCTTGCACATCTCCAGTTCAGCTTCCTCACCGTAACATTTCGAATTTAATAAGGAGGAGGAAAGAAGGAAGCATGCTAACATATAAATATATTGCCTCCATTTTAGGATGTTTGTACTTAAAGAGTTCCTGCATTATCTTTTCTTCATGTTGAATTTCTCTGTGTCACTCAGCACCGATTAGCCACAGCACGGTTTCCAGATGGATCTAGGCCTTGCCAACCTTTTTAGTTCAGAATACTATCCTCCCCGGGTTCCACAAACACCAAAACTGATGATTCACAGGAATGTGGCTTAATCATAATACAGCCACACAAATATGCTATACAGCATTCTACGTTAAAATGAAAGACAGGCCCCCCTACTGATTATGGTACACTTCCCATTAAGCCAGTACTGAGCCATTCAATCTTTTTGAAGTCTACTTCAAACCATCTGTTTCCAGAACTGTAATCCACACTCATCTTCTCACCAGTAATAAGCTCACTTCTCAAGTATCATGATACCAGGAAATGTGTATCTTGGATAAAGGACTCATAAAAGGTCTATCACCCATTATTAATTAAGTATAATGCTATTATGCATCAAGTACATGTGAACTTGATAGCAGTGACACTGTCATCAAAGGATAATAACCTCTGGTTCAACCAAGCAAATCTTGTTCCTAAACCTGCAAGAGAATGGTGACAATTCTCTTGTAGGAAATGATGACTTAATCAAGATGTTCTCAAGACTCAATCTAAGTGGTTCTACCTACAACAGAATTGTCCCCCCAGTGACAGCTTAATTGGCCTTCCCTCAAACTCTCATAAGTGCATTTCTAATTCTCATCAGTAGGTCTCTTGTGAGCTATAAATATAGGGGAATAGTGAGGTGTTCTTGGCAGTTATTTTTAAAACTTCACAAATGGCAACCACCCCAACACTAATTAAAGGAATATGATTTCTCTTGACTTCTTATTTTCTTTAATTAACCCCTGTTTAGGAGGAGAAAACACACACACCCCATGCACCAGAACACCAAATACTGTCAACAAAATTCTTTGTATCATATGGATGATACAAATGGGTATGGTATGATACCTATATCATATGGGTTGATAAATATATAACACTCTCCATCTACACCCACAAGAAATATTTCAACCAGTCAGTAACCTTTCTCATGGTTTATGAAAAACTCCAGGGAACTGTCATCAATTAGAGCCGCTCCTCAGAGCAAAACCTATCTAACACCCTTACAATTTAACACACACAAGTACACACCCATTGAGGTCCAAGGTCACACAGCAAATAAGTGGTACATCTGAGACTGATGCCCAGGACTCTTATTTCCTGAGGCTGATGCTTTCTTCCACAAGGTATCGTGACGGCTGATTAGTGCATTAACAATATTTGCAACAGCTTTGAAAGCCTTTATTTGCCAAAGAGAAAAGTATTGAAAGAAAAAGGAAAATCAATTCGTAGCTCCCTGGATAACATTTTAAAAGATCGGTACTTCAAAAATAACTTCTAAAAACCCTTCTAAATGTTAAGAAGTTAAGAAAAAAATAGTTCCCTGAAAAACATTTTTAAAGATCTATACTTCAAAAATAACTGTTAAAAACGCTTCTAAATGTTAAGAAGTTAAGAAAAATTGCTGTTAATTAAATGTTCAATTAATGTTTATTATGAATATCATATTGTAATTAGGGTAAGTTTGTGACACAGTAGAGTGTATGCATGTGTGCTTCATACACGTTATAGTACATTCATGCTCCCTTATAGAATCAAAGTTTGTGGAAGTCAATGCCAATTTTATAGACCTTTTATAGTGGGTATAATGAGTAGTGGTCTGATAAATCAGGAGAAATAGATGGGATCTACCCTTATCTTAGAGTGTGGGCTAGTCAGTAACCTCTCTCCACCTTAGTTTTCTCATTGTTTAGTTGAAGGTGTCTCTGTGGTCCCTGTTGTAGGGAAAAACTTTCCTCTAAACCGTGTTTTTCCTCTACTCTTGCACGACAAGAACCAACACAGAAGACTTCTGTGACCAAATTTGTGGGTGGTTTTCCCCATACACCAAACAGCAGACACCAGCTGGGAGTTCTCCAATTCAGTTCAGACACTGTCTACCCAGAGATAGTGTCAGATCCCACAAGTTGAAGGCTCCGTCTCCAAGACTGCCCCTCTCCACACACACACACACACACCAGTCCCAAATCCTGGCCTGTGGAACTCTGACCAACTAGCTTTAAGCTGGGGTTACCATAACCCCCTCTTTGGGCTTGATTAATTTGCAAAGCGGCTCACAGAAATCAGGGAAATACCTACTCACATTTGTAGGTTTATTATAAAGAATATTGTAAAGGATACAGATGAAGAGACACATGGTATGAGGTATGGGGGAAGGGGTGCAGAGCATCCATGCCCTTTCTAGGCACATCACCCTCCAGGAAGCTCCACGGGTTCCGCTATCTGAAAGCTCAATGAAACCTGTTCTCTTGGGTTTTTATGGAAGTTTCATGACATCACCATTCCTTCTCCCAGGTTTAGTGTGGGACCCGCTCCTGGGGGAGTCTTAAGACCCACAGTAGGAAAGAAGGGGAACGTTACAGTAGAAAGAAGACAGAGGAAGTTCAGAGGCCTGCCCCTGAGGCCTAACATACCCAACATTATAACGCAAAAGACTGTAACAGGGATATGGGTGTTACGGGCCAGGAACTGGGGATGAAAACCAATGTATATCATAACACCACAGTCCCTTAAAGTACTCAAGAACTCTGTCATTCAAAGCATAATTTTGTTGCTTTTAACATATTATGGGATATTAAACTTGCTTTATAATGTACATAAAATATTGTCAACTTATTTGACAACACAATTTTTAAAAATTATATGCTTCCTTGTATGTTTTTAAGTTGACACCTAAATTTTTATCTCAAATATAATAGTTACAAAGATGCAATTTCTAGTATATTGCATATTAGATATAAGATTTAAATACATTAATATACTTGGAGTTGCAGATCTAGCCCATCCAACTTATGAAACATGTCTGCTATATGTTTATGAGACGTATTTCTGAACCGATTTGTGAAACATCTGCTGCATACCTCACTGGAAAAGCCAGTTCTTGTGGTCAGGCGTATTAGTCAAATCAGATTTATTGCCATACAAAGCCAAAGTTACATTTTTCAATTTTAAAAAAAGTCAATATGGTCAATATGTACTCCATAACACCCATTTTACTTCTTTTTTTTTTTTTTTTTTTTTTTTTGAGACGGAATCTCGCTCTGTCGCCCAGGCTGGAGTGCAGTGGCCGGATCTCAGCTCACTGCAAGCTCCGCCTCCCGGGTTCCCGCCATTCTCCTGCCTCAGCCTCCTGAGTAGCTGGGACTACAGGCACCCGCCACCTTGCCCGGCTAGTTTTTTGTATTTTTTTAGTAGAGACGGGGTTTCACCGTGTTAGCCAGGATGGTCTCGATCTCCTGACCTCGTGATCTGCCCGTCTCGGCCTCCCAAACTGCTGGGATTACAGGCTTGAGCCACCGCGCCCGGCCAACTCATTTTACTTCTGAATTCTAATTTATGTAAACAGAGACGAGGTTAGCTAGAGCCTTTCCATGATTTTTTACCTAAATAAAATCAGGCATTTCTCATATACACATATATCTTTTGTATATAATTTTATTTTATATATACACAATACATATACTTTCATTGCAATTGCATATATAAATATGTTTTTAACCAAATCTAAGACTCTGATTCAGGAGCTTTACATTTTCAAACACTCCTCTGTTTAGCCCCTAACTTTTTTATACCCTGGGAAATACATCATAAGATTCAGGATGGGTGAGACGTGCACATTTTTTTTTGTAAAGTAGGAGGTGATCATTGTGAAAAGGGAGATAGGAATGGAGAAATACTGACTGCAGGAATGGTTTTCAGACAGATCAGCTTAAGGAAGAAACACAATGGAAGCTGAGCATCTACAAAATGATTTCCTTAAAGCTATCCAAGCCATATATCCCTGGAAAGTCTTCAAATATCCTCAAGGGCATGCATACCCTGTTTAAAGATATCTGAACTGGGATTCCTTTATGATTAAATAAAATGTACAGCAAATTGTTATGTCCCTTATTATTGGGAAAAAATGAGACAGAAAATTCAAGAAAGCATTTACTTCTCCAGGCTCTTTTATCCTCAAGTCCTCAGGGCAAAATTGCTTGCCATAGCCACACATACAAGCAGCAAAGAGGCTTCATAATAGGAGCCACTCCTACTGGCAGTGGCTTCCCAGTGTGCTTGTGATAAGGTTTATGCACTCCTACTGGCAGTGGCTTCCCAGTGTGCTTGTGATAAGGTTTATGAGGTTGAGTCCGTGCTTTTCATAAGAGTTCCATGGCTGATTAGCAATATCTGGCAGGATGTGGAAATGACAGCCTAAGTGCCACATCAGTACTCCCACCCTGTCAGCATAACCTAACAAAACAACTTTATTTGAATTATATTTGGTTTCCTATTTAACCTTTGGTTCTTGCAATTCTGAGCATAGATACATTCCAAAGAATACACGTTTTAAAGTGGGTATGCACAGGTTTTTACTTTATCATATGCATAATAGCATATGTAAATTTTCCCCACACAAGAAGAAAATGCATTTATTAATCAATTGAGAAGACAGTATTTATCCACTTATTTATTACTAGATAGTCTTGGAAGAGCATGAATATGCTTTATTCACTAATTAGAAACTGCATTAGCTTTAGTATTCCTGGAAAAAAAAAAAGTACAAGAGGATAATCAATGAAGAGATGTCTGAACTGATTAACAGGGACTATGTCATGAAGGACCTTGTGAGCCACAGGACTGATTCTTTAAGCAATAAATGTTATCAGAGTTTTAATCTGCTCATATAATCAGATTTATACTGTGGAAGGCTCCCTCTGGTGGCAGTGTAGGGAATGGATCAACTAAAGGCAGTAAGACAATAAAAGCTTTGAAGAGGCTTGAGGTATTCTAGATGACAGATAATATTGAGGAAAAATAGTAGTAATTGTAGCAAAAATAATGAAAAGTGGAAAGACTTAAGACTGTAACAGCATCTCCTAGACTTGATAATCTGTTGGAGGTAGGCAGTAGAATGGATGGTGATGTCACTAACTTGGGGAATTAAAAATAGAACAGTCTTGGAATAAAAGACAAGGAGTTTAGTTTTGGATATATGGAGTTAGACATATGTGTCCACAGCTCAGAGCATAGGTCAAACCCAGAACTAGAAATAGAGGACCTGAGGCATAGAGACGATAATTGAAGCTGTGGGAGTTAGTGTGGTGAAAGTGGGGCACACGTGTGGTGTGGGGTAAAAAAGAGAGCTAACTAAGGAAAAACAACATCACAGGGATGGTTCAGAAAGATGCCTTGCAAAGGAGACAGCAGGATGACTAGAGAGTCAACAAAAAAACTAGAGTGGTTTGGGTCACGAACAGCAAGGGAGGCAAATGCTTCAAAATCAGAGTAATCACAGGTATAAAATGTTGCCAAGTGGAAAGTTAAAAAGGACAAGGGTGTGTGGACTGGAAGCATGCCCAAGTTCATGTCGCTGCAAATGGAAGAGTATGTGTTAGTGAAAGGTTTTTCCCTGCCTTGGTAACTTAAGAGAGGGTGCAATGGGTTGAGAAGCAATGCGAGGTGAAAGAGGGAAAATCTGGATATGAAGAGGCGAAGAGAACTGCAGTAGCTAGAGAAGGATACAGGGCTCAAGGAGGGGTTTTTGATATACATAGTGGACTGATTAACAATATTACAGTCAAGAAAATTAACATATTCATCTCCTAACATGGTTAACCATTTTTAGAGTATGTGATGAGAACACCTAAAATCTACTCTATTCACAAATTTCTAGTATACAATACAGTATTGTTAATTATAGTCATCATGCTGCCCATTTGATTTCTAGATTTATTCATCCTACATTAATTACATCCTTGTGCCTTTTGACAAGTGTCTCTCCATTTCCCCCACCTCCCTACCTTCGGTAATCACCATTCTACTTTCTGCTTCTATGGAGAGTAGAAATTAGTTTTTTGGTTTTTTGTTTTGTTTTGTTTTGTTTTGTTTTTTGAGACAGAGTCTCACTCTGTCGCCCAGGCTGGAGTGCAATGGCACAATCTTGGTTCACTGCAAGCTCCACCTCCAGGGTTCATGCCATTCTCCTGCTTCGGCTTCCCAAGTAGCTGGGACTACAGGCACCCGCCAAGATGCCCAGCTAATTTTTCGTATTTTTAGTAGAAACGGAGTTTCACTGTGTTAGCCAGGATGGTCTCAATCTCCTGACCTCGTGAGCTGCCTGCCTCAGCCTCCCAAAGTGCTGGGATCACAGGTGTGAGCCAAGAAGTGAGTTTTTTAAGACCCCACATATAAGTGAGATCGTGTAGTACTTGTCTTTCTGTGTATGGCTTGTTTCACTTAGCATAATGTCTTCTAAGTTCATCTACGTTATTGAAAATGACAGACTCAAGGAAGATTTGTTTGTTGTTGTTGTTGTTGTTTTACATATGAAGAATTTGGAAGACTTTCTAGGGGCGGCATCAGCAAGATGGTAGAATAGGAAGTCTATGGCTCTACTTTCACTGCCCAGCCAACAGAAGGATCCACTAGCAACTATCCACAGACCAAAACATCTTTTCAAAAATCCTAATCCTTAGATACAACTCACATGGTCCACAGAACTGAATGACAACTGAATTTAAAAGGTAAGAAAAACAGTCTCACTTTGACTGCACTGCTCTTCTCCCTTCCCCAAGTTGGCACAATGCCAGATGGAGAGGCACTCCTTGACCCAATGTTTCTACTAGAGGAAAAGAGAACTGGAGACAGTTACCCAGCTTCCCTAGCAATCTCATGCAATTCCCAAGAAGGCTACTCCAGTCTCACTTCATGGGGAACACTGTGGGTAGGTAATAGCACAGCTAGACTGCCCAGGATCAGGTAAAAACAAAGAAAGGAAGCAGAGATCACAATGACCAGCATACAGATCTTGATGGTACCTCTGCATTTCTGCCAGCCATGGAACCAGATGGAAGACACAAGTCAACATGAAACTGACCTCATGGTCTTCAGAAATACAGTAGGAAGTCCAACCTAGCTTGAGTTCCCCAGGTTAGTCTTCATGCCCAGCCTCAAAGTCCACCCCAATGACCCCACCCAGGCAGGGAGACCCCTGACTCCATTGCAGAGAAGCATAGGGGCTAGGCCTGCATGACTGGAGAAGTCAAGCAGCAGTTCCACTCAGTCCAAAGCCCACTCAATCACCCGCCAAGGCATGGAAACTCCTACCTCAGCACATTTTGGAGAAGCATAGGGACCAGACCTACTTAATCCAGGAAGTCAAACAGCCGCTCAACTCAGCCCAAAGCTTGTCACACAGCTCCACTGGGACAGGAAGGGAATCTTCAATCATGCATTTCAAAGAGCATGGCCTCTGGTTCTGTCTATCCCGAGCAGTAACTATGCCTAACCTCAGTGCCCAGCCTGGAGCACTGCCCAGCTGCAGATCCCAAATAGCTGAATTATCCAGCCAGGGAATACATCTTATTATCAGCCTAACCAGAAGCTTTCCCTAGCTTCCCCAGAAGCAGTCCTTAGCCAGTAGCTCCTCCTTATACCAGTGCCCAACCAGTGATATTGCTGGGTAGTGGAACCTAGACAGCAGTCCCAGCTAAAAAGAGAATTAAGGCAGCAGCCCAGCCAACTAGAGAGCCCACAAAAAGCTCCGCTGCCTGGGGTCATTACCAGTTGACCCTTTCAGAATCACACTTAGACTAAACAGTGAAAGTCTATCCCTGCCAAAGAACACCTGTAAAGGCCAGCAGAGGAGGCTGACTCCTCAAATGTACAGACAACAATGCAAGGACACAAAAATTACAAAGAATCAGGAAATCATAACACCCCCAAATTAAACAATGAAGCTCCAACAATGAACCCTAAAGAAATACAGATCTATCAAATGACTGAAAAGAATTCAGAATAACTAAGATCAGAGCAGAACTGAAGGAGATACATACACAAAAAACTCTCCAAAAAAATCAATGAATCCAGGAGTTGGTTTTTGGAAAAGATCAACAAAATTGATAGACTGCTAGCAAGACTAATAAAGAAGAAAAGAGAGAAGAATCAAATAGACACAATACAAAATGATAAAGGGGATATCACCACCGACCCCACAGAAATACAAACTATCATCAGAGAACACTATAAACACCTCTATGCAAATAAACTACAAAATCTAGAAGAAATGGATAATTTCCTGGACACTTACACTCTCCCAAGACTAAACCAGGAAGAAGCTGAATCCCTGAATAGACCAATAGCAGGCTCTGAAATTGAGGCAATAATTAATAGCCTATCAACGAAAAAAACTCCAGGACCAGATGGATTCACAGCTGAATTCTACCAGAGGTACAAGGAGGAGCTGCTACCATTCCTTCTGAAACTATTCCAATAATAGAAAAAGAGGAAATCCTCCCTAACTCATTTTATGAGGCCAACATCATCCTGATACCAAAGCCTGGCAGAGACACCACAAAAAAAGAGAATTTTAGACCAATATCCCTGATGAACATTGATGCAAAAATCCTCAATAAAATACTGGCGAACCGGATCCAGCAGCATATCAAAAAGCTGATCCACCATGATCAAGTGGGCTTCATCCCTGGGATGCAAGGCTGGTTTAACATATGCAAATCAATAAATGTAATCCAGCATATAAACAGAACTAAAGACAAAAACCACATGATTATCTCAATAGATGCAGAAAAGGCCTTTGACAAAATTCAACAGTCCTTCATGCTAAAAACGCTCAATAAATTCGGTATTGATGGAACGTATCTCAAAATAATAAGAGCTATTTATGACAAACCCACAGCCAATATCACACTGAATGGGCAAAAACTGGAAGCATTCCCTTTGAAAACTGGCACAAGACAGGGAGGCCCTCTCTCACCACTCCTATTCAACATAGTGTTGGAAGTTCTGGCTAGGGCAATTAGGCAAGAGAAAGAAATCAAGGGTATTCAGTTAGGAAAAGAAGAAGTCAAATTGTCCCTGTTTGCAGATGATATGATTGTATATTTAGAAAACCCCATTATCTCAGCCCAAAATCTCCTTAAGCTGATAAGAAACTTCAGCAAAGTCTCAGGATACAAAATTAATGTGCAAAAATCACAAGCATTCTTATACACCAGTAACAGACAAACAGAGCCAAATCAGGAATGAACTTCCATTCACAATTGCTTCAAAGAGAATGAAATACCTAGGAATCCAACTTACTAGGGATGTAAAGGACCTCTTCAAGGAGAACTACAAACCACTGCTCAGTGAAATAAAAGAGGACATAAACAAAGGGAAGAACATACCATGCTCATGGATAGGAAGAATCAATATCATGAAAATGGCCATACTGCCCAAGGTAATTTATAGATTCAATGCAATCCCCATCAAGATACCAATGTCTTTCTTCACAGAATTGGAAAAAACTGCTTTAAAGTTCATATGGAACCAAAAAAGAGCCTGCATTGCCAAGACATTCCTAAGTGAAAAGAACAAAGCTGGAGGCATCACACTACCTGACTTCAAACTATACTACAAGGCTACAGTAACCAAAACAGCATGGTACTGGTACCAAAACAGAGATATAGACCAATGGAACAGAACAGAGTCCTCAGAAATAATACCACACATCTACAGCCATCTGATCTTTGATAAACCTGAGAAAAACAAGAAATGGGGAAAAGATTCCCTATTTAATAAATGGTGCTGGGAAAATTGGCTAGCCATAAGTAGAAAGCTGAAACTGGATCCTTTCCTTACTCCTTATACGAAAATTAATTCAAGATGGATTAGAGACTTAAATGTTAGACCTAATACCATAAAAACCCTAGAAGAAAACCTAGGTAATACCAGTAAGGACATAGGCATGGGCAAGGACTTCATCTCTAAAACACCAAAAGCAACGACAACAAAAGCCAAAATTGACAAACGGGATCTCATTAAACTAAAGAGCTTCTGCACAGCAAAAGAAACTACCATCAGAGTGAACAGGCAACCTACAGAATGGGAGAAAAATTTTGCAATCTACTCATCTGACAGAGGGCTAATATCCAGAACCTACAAAGAACTCAAACTAATTTACAAGAAAAAAACAAACAACCCCATCGAAAAGTGGGCAAAGGATATGAACAGACAGTTCTCAAAAGAAGACATTCATACAGCCAACAGACACATGAAAGAATGCTCATCATCACTGGCCATCAGAGAAATGCAAATCAAAACCACAATGAGATACCATCTCACACCAGTTAGAATGGCAATCATTAAAAAGTCAGGAAACCACAGGTGCTGGAGAGGATGTGGAGAAATAGGAACACTTTTACACTGTTGGTGGAATTGTAAACTAGTTCAACCATTGTGGAAAACAGTATGGCAATTCCTCAAGGATTTAGAACTAGAAGTACCATATGACCCAGCCATCCCATTACTGGGTATATACCCAAAGGGTTATAAATCATGCTGCTGTAAATACACAAGCACACATATGTTTATTGCAGCACTATTCACAATAGCAAAGACTTGGAATCAACCCAAATGTCCATCAGTGACAGATTGGATTAAGAAAATGTGGCACATATACACCATGGAATACTATGCAGCCATAAAAAGGGATGTGTTTGTGTCCTTTGTAGGGACATGGATGCAGCTGGAAACCATCATTCTCAGCAAACTATCACAAGAACAGAAAACCAAATACCGCATGTTCTCACTTATAGGTGGGAATTGAACAATGAGATCACCTGGACTCGGGAAGGGGAACGTCACACACCGGGGCCTATTATGGGGAGGGGGATAGGGGAGGGATGGCATTGGGAGTTATACCTGATGTAATTGATGAGTTGATGGGTGCTGACGAGTTGATGGGTGCAGCACACCAACATGGCACAGGTATACATATGTAACAAACCTGCACATTGTGCACATGTACCCTAGAACTTAAAGTATAATAATAAAAAAAAACACTCAGAAAACAATTAACAAAGTGGCATTATTAAATTATCAACTATCAGTTATTACCTTGAATGTAAATGGATTAAATTCTCCAATAAAAATATATAATATGACTATATATTATTAGAGGGAAAAAAAAAAAAAAAAACCAAGGCCCAATTATAGGCTGTCTATAAGAGACTGGCCTCACTCTTAAGGACAAACAGAGACTAACAGTAAAAAGATGGAAAAAGATATTTCACACAAATAGGAACAAAAAGAGAGCAGAAGTAGCTATATAGTCATCCTTTATATCTGCAAGGGGTTGGTTCCTGGACCCCTGTGAATGCCAAAATTCACAAATGCTCAAGTCCCTTATATAAAATGGTAAAATGGCAAAGCATTTGCATATAACCTTTTCACATCCTTCTGTAGCCTTTAAATAATTTCTAGATTATATATAATACCCAAAACAATGTAAATGTTACATAGATAGCTTTTATACCATGTTTTTTTTATTTTTATTATGTTTTATTCCTGTATTGTCATTTTTATTGTACTTTTAAATATTTTTGATTTGCAATTAGTAAAATCTATAATGCAAAACCCATGCATACAGAGGGCCAACTGTACTTATGTGAGACAAAATAAGCTTTAGGGCTTTGTAGAATCTGAGTTGACTGAGGGTAGAAGGGATCCCACAGCACAGCACAGCTGTTCTACCAAAACATGGCCAAACTGCTTCCTTAAGTGGGTTCCCAATCCCATTCCTCCTCACTGGGTGGGAACTCCAAAGCAGGCTTTCAGCCACCCCTGTTGGTGTTCTCTGGCCCACAGAGATTTGTAATTTCCCTCAAACAGAGCTCCCAGAGGGAGGGGTGGGTCACCATATTTGCTGTTTGGGTGACGGCCATTCCATCCTTTGGGCTTCAGAGTGTCTGAGGTGACTGGGGGCTGAAGCAGACCCCTAACACAACACAGCTTCTCTACTGAAACATGACAAGAGTGCTTTTTAAAGCAGGTCTCCAATCCTGTTCCTCCTCACTGGGCAGGGCTTCCCAATAGGGATCTCCAGCCATGTCCTAGGGTGTCTTTGGGCTGGCAACAGGCCCATACCTCCCTAGGACAAAGCTTCCAGATGGAGTAACAGGCTGCCATCTTTGCTGTTTTGCAGCCTTCACTGATGAAACCCCCAGGTACTGGAATATCTGAGGCAATGAGTGACCAGAGTGGGCCCCAAACATACTGCAGCAGCCCCATGGAAAAGTGGCAAGACTGTTACATGGGTGTCCATTCCTATATCTTCTCACTAGGCAAGTCCTCCAGGCCTGAGCCTCCAGCCATTCCCCACCAGGGCTACTGAGCCAGTAGCAACTCCAGGGGCAACTGAAAGCCTCTCTGCCACTGATTCTGCCTTGCCACCCTCAGACTAACAATGCAACAAAGACCCTAAGTGTTTTATCCACACCTCCAACAAGCTGCAGGCAACCCAAGAAGAGGAGACTAGTCCATCTCCCATGGGTCTCACACACACCCCCACTGCTCATCACCAGACAGGGAACCTCTGGCTTGGGCGCACAGCATAGACCCTCCATCCTGGGCTGATTGCACTGAGCAAATGCTGACCTGCATCTCTCTGGGATGGAGGTCCCAGGAGACAAGCAAATGACCCACAGCCACAACTAGTGCTAAGATTCCTTCCTCTGCTGCCTCCAAGTTGAGGGGAAAAACCACTGAGATTGCCCCAAACTGCAGTCGACAGCACAGGAGTGCCAAATGATGATCTACAGCCAGCACTCAATGGGGAGAGGATCCCACACTTTCAGAGCATTGAGCAGGAACATGGCTGCAACTGTGAGGAAACATAGGGGAGCAACACAACCGAACAAAAGTCTACCAACTGACAAATAAGCCTGAGTGCCACCTGTTAGATCACACTCTGAAGCTTCAAAATGAAAAATATCTTACCAATATACCTTCCTCTGAAACCAGAGACAAGAAGGCAACTTCAAAGGAAAACCCCACACAAAGCCTTGGCCTGATGAAAACATCCAGAAAATAAGTCTATTGACTGTACTCAATCTACACTGCAGTTAAAGGAACAGCCACACGCAGAGATGAGGAATAACCAACACAAGAACTCTGGTAACTCAAATAGCCAGAGTGTCTTGTGTCCTCCAAACAACCACACCAGTTCTCGAACAAGAGCTCTCAACCAGGCCAAACTGGCTAGAATGACAGAGAGAGAATTCAGAATATGGATAGGAAAAAAGATCATCAAGATTCAGAGAATGGCAAAACCCAATCCAAAGAAAATAAGAATCACAATAAAGCATTACAGGAGCTGAAGGACAAAACAGCCACTATAAAAAAGAACCTTATGGGTCTGACAGAGCTGAATAACACAATACAAGAATTTCACAATGCAATCACAAGTATTAACAGCAGAATAAACCAAGCTGAGGAAAAAAAATCACAGAACTTGAAGACTGGTTCTTTAAGACAGTCAGACAAAAATAAAGAAAAAAGAATAAAAAGGAGTAAACAAAGCCTCTGAGAATATGGCATTACATAAAGAAGCCAAATCTATGAATCATTGGCATCTCTGAAAGGGAGGGGGAAAAAAGCAAACAACTTGGAAAACATATTTCAGGATATAATCCATGAAAACTTCCTCAACCTTGCTAGAGAAGCTAATGATCAAATTCAGGAAATACAGAGAATTCCTGCAAGATTCTACACAAAAAGATCATCCCAAAGACATGTAATCATCAAATTTTCCAAGGTCAAAATGAAAAAAATCCTAAATGCAGCTAGAGAGAAAGGGTAGGTTACCTAAAAAGGGAACCCCATTAGGCTAAAAGCAAACCTCTCAGGTGATATCCTAAAAGCCAGAAGAGATTGGAGACCTCTATTCAACCATCTTAGGGAAAAAAATCTTCAATCAAGAGTTTCATATTTTGCCAAACTAAGCTTCCTAAGTGAAGAAGAAATACAATCCTTTTCAGATTAGCAAATGTCTAAACATTCATTACCACAAGACCTCCTTTACAAGAGATCTTGAAAGGAGCATTAAATGCAGAAAGGAAAGACCACTACCTTCTAATACAAACACACACTTAAAAACACAGACCAGTGTCATTGTGAATCAATCACACAAATAAGCTAACATAATAACTAGTTAACAGCACAATGACAGGATCAAATCCACACATATCAATATTAATGTAAATGGGCTAAATACCTCACTTAAAAGGCACAGAGCTGGATGAAAATACAAGACCTAGTGGTATGCTGTCTTCAAGATACACATCTCACAAGTAATGACAATCCTAGGCTCAAAATAAAGGGATGGAGGAAAATCTACCAACCAAATGGAAAACAAAAAAAGCAGGGTTTGCAATCCTAATTTCAGAGAAAACAGATTTCAAACCAACAAAGATTTTAAAAAAGAGAGACAAAGCAGGACATTACATAATGGTAAAGGGTTCAATTCAACAAGAAGACCTAACTATCCTAAATACATATGCACCCAACACAGGAGCACCCAGATTTATAAAGCAAGTTATTAGAGACCTACAAAGAGACATAGACTCCCACACAATAATGTTGGGAGACTTCAAAATGCCACTAATAGCATTAGACAGATCATCAAGGCAGAAAATTAACAGAGATATTCAGGACCTAAACTCAACACTGGACAAAATGGATCTGATAGACCTTTACAGAATTCTCCACCCAAATCAACAGACTATACATTCTTCTATGTATAGTCTTCTATGTTACAGAGCACATACTCTAAAATCAACCACATAATTGGACCTAAAATAATTCTCAACTTATGTAAAAGATCCAAAATCTTATGAAGACATTCTTGGACCACAGCTCAATAAAAGTAGAAGTCAAGACTAGGAAAATCGCTCAAAACCATGCAATTACATGGAAATTAAACATGCTCCTTAATGACTTTTGAGTAAATAATGAAATTAAGGCAGAAATAAAGAAGTTCTTTGAAAATAATGAGAACAAAGATACAACATAACAGAATCTCTGGGACACAGCTAAGGCAATGTTAAGAGGTAAATACATAGCACTAAATCCCCACATCAGAAAGTTAGGAAGATCTCAAATTAACAACTTAATTTCACACCTGAAGGAATTAGAGAAGCAGGACAAATCAATCCAAAGCAAGCAGAAGACAAGAAATAACAAAAAATCAGGGCTGAACTGAAGGAAATCAAGATATGAAAAACTATTCAAAAGATCAAGGAACTAGGAGTTGGTTTTCTGAAAAAAAGTAATAAAATAGGTAGGCCACTTGCTAGACTAATAAAGAAGAAAGAGAAAAGACCCAAATAAACACAACTAGAAATGAAGAGAATGTTGCGACTGACATCACAGAAATAAAAACAACCATCAGAAGCTACTACAAACCCTTCAATGCACACAAACTAGAAAACAAAGAAGAGATCAATAAATTTGTGGACATGTACAACTTCCCAAGACTGAGCCAGGAAGAAATTGAAACCCTTAACAGACCAATAATGAGCTCCAAAATTGAATCAGTAATAAGTCACCTATCAACTAAAAAAAGCCTGGAACCTGATGGATTCACAGACAAATTCTACCAGATGTACAATGAACAGCTGGTACCACTCCTGCTAAAACCCTTCCAAAAAATTGAGGAGGGACTCCTCCCCAACTCATTCAATGAAGCCAAGATCATCTTGACACCAAACTTGGCAGAGACACAATGAAAAAAGAAAACTTCAAGCCAATATCTGTGGTGAACATCCATGCAAAAATCATCAACGAAATACTTGCAAACCAAAATAACTAACACATCAAAAAGCTAATCCACCATGATCAAGTAGCCTTCATCCTCAGGATGCAAGGTTGGTTTGGCAAACAAAAATTAATAAATGTGGCCGGGCGCGGTGGCTCACCACTGTAATCCCAGCACTTTGGGAGGCCGAGGTGGGTGGATCACGAGGTCAGGGTATCAAGACCATCCTGGCTAACATGGTGAAACCCCTTCTCTACTAAAAATACAAAAATTCAACCAGGCGTGGTGGCAGGTGCCTATAGTCCCAGCTACTCGGGAGGCTGAGGCAGGAGAATGGCATAAACCTGGGAGGTGGAGCTTGCAGTGAGCTGAGATCATGCCACTGCACTCCAGCCTGGGCAGTAGAGCGAGACTCCATCTCAAAGAAAAAAAAAATTAATAAACGTGATTCACATAAACAGAACTAAAGACAAAAACCACATGATTATCTCAATAAATGCAGAAAAGTCTTTTAATAAAATTCAACATCCCTTCAAGCTAAAAATTCTCAATAAACTAGGTACTGAAGGAACATACTTCAAAATAATGAGAGCTATCTGTGACAAACCCACAGCCAACATTTTACTGAATGGGTAAAGGCTGGAAGCATTTCCACTAAAAAACCGGCACAAGACAAGGATGCACTATTTTATCACTCCTGTTCAGCATAGTATTGGAAGTCCCAGCCAGGGCAATCAGAAAAAAGAAAGAAATAAAGTGCATCCAGATAGGAAGAGAGAAAGTCAAACTATCTCTGTTTGCAGATGACATGATTCTATTTCTGGAAAACCCCATAGTCTCAACCCAAAAGCTCCTCCATCTGATAAACATTTCAGCAAAGTTGCAGGATACAAAATCAATGTACAAAAATCATTAGCATGCCTTTACACCAACAACAGCCAAACCTAGAGCCAAATCAGAAAGGCAATTCCCTTCACAATTGCCCCAGAAATAATAAAATACCTAGAAATACAGCAAACAAGGGAAGTGAAAGATCTCTGCAATGAGAATTACAAAACACTCCTCAAAGAAATCAGAAAGACACAAACAAATGGAAAAACCTCCCATACTCATGAATAGCAAGAAACAGTATCATTAAAATGGCTGTATTACCCAAAACAATTTACAGATTCAATGCTGTTTCTATCAAACTACCAATGACATTCTTCACAGAACTAGAAAAAAAACTATTTTGAAACCAAAAAAAAAAAAAAAGAGCCTGGATAGCCAAGGCAATATCAGGCAAAAAGAAGAAAGTTGAAGGCATCATGTTACCCAACTTCAAACTATACTACAAGGCTACAGTAACTAAAACAGCATGGTTCTGATACAAAAACAAGCACATAGACCAATGGAAGAGAATAGAGAACCCAGAAGTAAGACTGCACCTCTACAATAATCTGATCTTCGACAAACCTGACAAAAACAAGTAATGGATAGACTCCCTATTCCATAAATGGTGTTGGGATAACTGGATAGCCATATGCAGAAGATTGAAGCTGGACCCCTTCCTTACACCATATACAAAAATTAACTCAAGACAGATTATCTTAAATGTAAAACCCAAAACTATGAAAACCCTGGAAGACAACCTAGGCGGTACTAATCGGGATATAGGAATGGGAAAAAATTTTATGACAAAGACACCAAAAGCAATCACAACAAAAGCAAATATTGACAAGTGGAATCTAATTAGACTTAAGAGCTTCTGCACAGCAAAAGAAACTATCAACAGGATCAACAGACAACCTAGAGAATGGGAAAAAAATATTAGCAAACTACGCATCTGATAAAGATCTAATATCCAGCATTTGTAAGGAACTTAAAGAAATTTAAAAGTGAAAATCAAATAACCCCATTTAAAAGTAAGCAAAGGACATGAACAGACACTTCTCAAAAAATGCATACACACAGCCAACAAGCATATGAAAAAAGTTTAATATCACTAATCATTAGAGAAATGCAAACCATAACCACAATAAGATACCATCTCACACCAGTCAGAATGGCCATTATTAAAAAGTCAAAAAATAACAGATGCTGGCAAGGTTGTGGAGAAAAAGGAACACATATACACTCTTAGTCAGAGTGTAAATTAGTTCAACTGTTGTGGAAAGTAGCTCTTCAAAGAGCTAAAAGCAGAACCACCATTTGACCCAGCAATCCCATTACTGGGTATATACCCAGAGGAATATAAATTATTAAACCAAAAAGGCACATGCACACAAATGTTCATTGCAGCACTATTCGAATTAGCAAAGACATGAAATCAACCTAAATCCCCATCAATGACAGATTAGATAAAGAAAATGTATTATGCATAAACCATGAAATACTATGCAGTCATAAAAAAGAATGAGATCACATCTTTTGTGGGAACATAAATGGAAGTGGAAGCTATTGTTATTAGCAAACTAATGCAGGAACAGAAAACCAAATACTGAATGTTCTCCCTATAAACGGGGCTAAATGATAAGAATTTATGAACACAAAGAAGGAAATAACGAACACAAAGAAGGAAATAACAGACACGGGGTCTACTTGATGGGAGAGGTTGGGAGGAGGGAGAGGAGCAGAAAAGACAACTATTGGGTAGCGGGATTAATACCTTGATGATGAAATAATATGCACAACAAACCCCCATGACATGTGTTTACCTATGTAACAAACGTTCACATGTACCCCCAAATCTAAAATAAAGGTGAAAAAAATTAAAACATAGACCTGAAGTCAAAAACTGTAAAAAGAGATGAAGACATTCTATAATGATAAAGGGGTCAATTCTTCAAAAGCATACAACAATTATAAATACATATGCAGCCAATATCAGAGCACCTAAATGTATAAAACAAATATTAAAGAATCTAAAGGCAGATATAGATTGCAATACAATATTTGTATGGGAATTTAATAGCTCATTTTGAACAATGGACAAATCATCCAGGCAGAAAATTAATAGGAAAACATTGGACTTAAACAACACTTTGTACAAAATGAACCTAACAGACACATATAGAACATTCAATCTAATAGCAAGAGAATACACATTCTCCTCAGTGAACAATGAATTCTCCAGAGTAGATCACGTGTTAGAATACAAAATGATCCTTAGCAAATTTAAGAAGATTGCAATCATATCAAGTGTCTCTTCAGATTACAATGGTATAAAACTGGGAATCAATAATAGGAGGAACTTCAGAAAATTCACAAATATAGGAAATTAAACAACATGCTCCTGCAAAATCAATGATCCAATGAAGAAATTGAAAGGGAAATCAAAACTATCCTGAGAAAAGCAAAAATGGAAACCCAATATACCAAAACTTATGGGATATAGCAAAGCAGTTCTAAGAGAAAAGCTTGTAACAATAAATGTCTACATCAAAAAGAAAAAAAGATCTAAAATAAACAACTTAATGTTACTCCTCAAGGAGCTAGGAAAAGAAGGACAAACTAAGCCCAGAGTTAACAGAAAGAATAAAACAGTAATAATCAGAGCAGAAATAACTAATATAGAGACAAGAAATCACAAAAGATCAACCAAACTAAAAGTTGGATTTTTGAAAAGACAAGCAAAATCAACAAACCCTTAGCTAGACCAGGAAAAAAGAGAGAAGACTCAAATAAAATAATAAATGAAGACAGAGACATTACAATGGATACTGCAGAAATACAAAGACTATAAGAGACCACTAGGAAAAATTATATGCCAACAAATTACATAACCTGGAAATAATAAATTCTTTTTTTATTATACTTTAAGTTCTGGGATACATGTACAGAACATACATGTTTGTTACATAGGTATACACGTGCCAGGGTGGTTGCTGCACCCATCAGCCCATCATCTACGTTTTAAGCCCTGCATGCATTAGGTATTTATCCTAATGCTGTCTCCCTTCACCCCCCATCCCCCAACAGGCCCTAGCATGAGATGTTTCCCTCCCTGTGTTCATGTATTCCATGGGTCAACTCCCACTTATAAGTAAGAACATGCGGTGTTTGCTTTTCTGTTTCTGTGTTAGTTTGCTGAGAATGATGGCTTCCAGCTTCATCCATGTCCCTGCAAAGGACATGAACTCATCCTTTTTTATGGCTGCATAGTATTCCATGGTGTATATGTGCCACATTTTCTTTATCCAGTCTGTTATTGATGAGCATTTGGGTTGGTTCCAAGTCTTTGCTACTGTGAATAGTCCTGCAATAAACACATGTGTGCATGTGTCTTTATAGTAGAATGATTTATAATCCTTTGTGTATATAGCCAGTAATGGGATTGCTGGTTCAAATGGTATTTCTGGTTCTAGATCCTTAAGGAATTGCCACACTGTCTTCCACAATGGTTAAAATAATTTACACTCCCACCAACAGTGCAAAGGCTTTCCTATTTCTCCGCATTCTCTCCAACTTCTGTTGTTTCCTGACTTTTTAATGATTGCCATTCTAACTGGCATGAGATGGTGTCTCATTTTGGTTTTGATTTGTATTTCTCTAATGACCAGGATAATGAGCTTTTCTTCATATGTTTGTTGGCCACACAAATGTCTTCCTTTGAGAAATGTCTGTTCAGATCCTTTGCCCACTTTTGATGGGGTTCTTTGTTCTTTTCTTATAAATTTGTTAAGTTCCTTGCAGATTCTGGATATTAGACCTTTGTCAGATGAACAGATTGCAAAACTTTTCTCCCATTCTGTAGGTTGCCTGTTCACTCTGATTATAGCTTATTTTACTGTGCTCTTTAGTTTAATTAGATCCCGTTTGTTAATTTTGGCTTTTTTTGCAATTACTTTGGTGTTTTAGTCATGAAGTCTTTGCCCATGCCTAGGTCCTGGCTGGTAGTGCCTAGGTTTTCTTCTAGGGTTTTTATGGTTTTAGGTTTTAGGTTTAAATCTTTAATCCATCTGGAGATAATTTTTGTATAAGGAGTAAGGAAGGGGTCCAGTTTCAGTTTTCTGCATATGGCCAGTCAGTTTTCCCAGAACCATTTATTAAATAAGGAATCCTTTCCCCATTGCTTGTTTTTGTCAGGTTTGCCAAAGATCAGATGGTGCAGATGTGTGGGGTTATTTCTGAGGCCTCTGTTCTGTTCCATTGGTCTATATATCTGTTTTGGTACCAGTACCATGCTGTTTGGGTTACTGTAGTCTTGTAGCATAGTTTGAAGTCAAGTAGCATGATGTCTCCAGCTTTGGTCTTTTTGCTTAGGATTGTCTTGGCTATATGGACTCTTTTTTGGTTCCACATGAAATTTAAAGTACTTTTTTCTAGCTCTGTGAAGAAAGTCAATGGTAGCTTGATGGGGATAGCATTGAATCTATAAATTACTTGGGTAGTATGGCCATTTTCATGATACTGATTCTTCTTATCCATGAGCATGGAATGTTTTTCCATTTGTTTGTGTCCTCTCTTATTTCCTTGAGCAGTGGTTTGTAGTTCTCCTTGAAGAGGTTCTGTACATTCCTTTTAAGTTGGATTCCTAGATATTTTATTTTCTTTGTAGCAATTGGGAATGGTAGTTCACTCATGATTTGGTTCTTTTTTTTCTATTACTGGTGTATAGGAATGCTTGTGATTTTTGCACATTGATATGGTATCATGAGACTTTGCTGAAGTTTTTTATCAACTTAAGGAGTTTTGGGGCTGAGACATTGGAGTTTTCTAAATATACAATCATGTCGTCTGCAAACAGAGACAATTTGACTCCCTCTCTTCCTATCTGAATACACTTTACTTCTTTCTCTTGCCTGATTGCCCTTTCTGCAACTTCCAATACTATGTTGAATAGGAGTGGTGAGAAAGGGCATCCTTGTCTTGTGACGGTTTTCAAAGGGAATGCTTCCAGCATTTGCCCATTCAGTGTGATATTGGTTATGGATTTGTCATAAATAGCTCTTATTGAGATATATTCCATCAGTACCTAGTTTATTGAGTATTTTGGGGATGAAGGGGTGTTGAATTTTATCAAAGAATGTTTCTGCATCTATTGAGATAACCATGTGGTTTTTGTCATTGGTTCTGTTTATGTGATGGATTACATTTATCAATTTGCATATGTCAAACCAGTGTTGCATCCCAGGGATGAAGCTGCCTTGATCATGGTGGATCAGCTTTTGATGTGCTGCTAGATCGGGTTTGCCAGTATTTTTTTGAGGATTTTTGCATCGAAGTTCATCAGGGATATTGAACTGAAATTTTCTTTTTTTGTTGTGTCTCTGCCAGGTTTTGGTGTCAGGATGATGCTGGCCTCATAAAATGAGTTAGGGAGGAGTCTCTCTTTTTCTATTGTTTGGAATAGTTTCAGAAAGAATGGTACCAGCTCCTCTTTGTACGTCTAGTAGAATTCAGCTGTGAATTTGTCTGGTCCTGGGCTTTTATGGTTGGTAGGCTATTAATTACTGTATCAATCTCAGAACTTGTTATTGGTCTATTCAGGGATTCGACTTCTTCCTGGTTTAGTCTTGGTGGGGTGTATGTGTCCAGGAATTTATCCATTTGTTCTAACCTTTCTAGTTTATTTGCGTAGAAGTGTTTATAGTATTCTCTGATGGTAGTTTTATTTCTATGGGATCAGTGGTGAATCCCCTTTAACATTTTTTATTGTATCTTTTCCTCTTTATTAGTCTGGCTAGCAGTCTATCTATTTTGTTAATCTTTTTGAAAAACCAGCTCCTAGGTTTATTGATTTTTTTGAAGAGTTTTTCATGTGTCTCTCGTTCAATTCTGCTCTGATCTTAGTTATTTCTTGTCTTCTGCTAGCTTTTGAATTTGTTTGCTCTTGCTTCTCTAGTTCTTTTCATTTTGATGTTATGGTGTCAATTTTACCTCATTCCTGCTTTCCAATGTGGGCATTTAGTGCTATAAATTTCCCTCTTAACACTGCTTTAGCTGTGTCCCAGAGATTGCAGTATGTTGTGTCTTTGTTCTCATTGGTTTCAAGGAACTTATTTATTTCTGCCTTAATTTCGTTATTTACCCAGTAGTCATTCAGGAGCAGGTTGTTCAGTTTCCAAGTAGATGTGCTGCTTTGAGTGAGTTTCTTAATTCTGAGTTCTAATTTGATTGCACTGTGGTCTGAGAGACTGTTTGTCATTATTTCTATTTTTTGCATTTGCTGAGGAGTGTTTTACTTCCAATTATGTGGTCAATTTTATGATAGGTATGATGTGGTGCTGAGAAGAATGAATATTCTGTTAATTTGGGGTGGAAAGTTCTGTAGATGTCCATTAGGTCTGCTTGGTCCAGAGCTGAGCTGAAGTCCTGAATATCCTTGTTAATTTTCTGTCTTGTTGATTTGTCTAATATTGACAGTGGGGTGTTAACGTCTCCCACTATTATAGTGCAGGAGTCTAAGTCTCTTTGTAGGTCTCTGAGAACTTGCTTTATGAATCTGGGTGCTCCTGTATTGGGGTGCATATATATTTAGGATAGTTAGTTCTTCTTGTTGAATTGAGCCCTTTACCATTATGTAATGCCATTCTTTATCTTTTTAAATTTTTGTTGGTTTAAAGGTGGTTTGTTTTATCAGAGACTAGGATTGCAACCCCTGCTCTTTTTTGCTTTCCATTTGCTTGGTAAATATTCCTCTATTCCTTTATTTTGAGCCTATGTGTGCCTTTGCATGTGAGATGGGTCTCCTGAATACACCACACAGATAGGTCTTGACTTTTTATCCAATTTGCCAGTCTGTGTCTTTTAATTGGGGCATTTAGCCCTTTTTTATTCAAGGTTAATACTGTTATATGTGAATTTGATCATGTCATCCTGATTCAAGCTGGTTATTTTTCACATTAGTTGATGCAGCTTCTTCTTAGTGTCATTGGTCTTCATATTTTGGTATGTTTTTGCAGTGGCTGATACCAGTTTTTCCTTTCCATATTTAGTGCTTCCTTCAGGGGCTCTTGTAAGGCAGGCCTGGCAGTGACAAAATCCCTCAGCATTTGCTTGTCTGGGAAGTATTTTATTTCTCCTTCACTAATGAAGCTTAGTTTGGCTGGATATGAAATTCTGGGTTGAAAATTATTTTCTTTAAGAACGTCAAACATTGGCCCTCACTCTCTTTTGACTTGTAAGGTTTCTGCAGAGAGATCCACTGTTAGTCCAATGGCCTTCCCTTTGTAAGTAGCTTGACCCTTCTCTCTGGCTGCCCTTAACAATTTTTCTTTTCTTTCAACCTTGGAGAATCTGACAATTATGTGTCTTGAGGTTGCTCTTCTTGAGGAGTATCTCAGAGGTGTTCTCTGTATTTCCTGAATTTGCATTCATTTTGCTTTGGATTGCTTTGGTTATTCAGGCTCTCTTTTGGCTCCAAGTGAATTTTAGAATAGTTTTTTTCTAATTCTGTGAAAAATAACATTGGTAGTTTTATAGGAATAGCATTGAATCTGTAGATTGCTTTGAGCAGTATAGCCATTTCAACAATATTGAATCTTCCAATTCTTGAGCATGGAATATTTTTCCATTTGTTTTTGTCATTCATGATGTCTTATAGCCATGTTTTGTAGTTCTCCTTATGGAGACCTTTCACCTCCTTGGTTAGACGTCTTCCTACGTATTTTATTTTTTGTGTGACTATTATAAATGAGATTGTATTCTTGATTTGGCTCTCAGCTTGAATGTTATTGGTGTATAGAAATGTCACTGATCTTTGTACATTGATTTTGTATCCTGAAACTTTATTGAAGCTGTTTATCAGTTCCAGGAGCTTCTTGGCAGTCATTAAGGTTTTCTGCGTAGAGAATCATGTTGTACATAAAAAGAGATAGCTTGGCTTCTTCTTTTCCTATTTGGATGCCTTTTGTTTCTTTCTCTTGCCTAATTGCTGTGGCTAGGACTTTTTGGTGTTGTCGTTGTTTGTTTTTGTTTTTGTTTTTGTTTTTGTTTTGAGACAGGGTCTCATTTTGTCATCCAGGCTGGAGTGCAGTGGTGTGATCATGCCTTACTGCAGCCTCAACCTCAAGTGATCCTCCCACCAAATCTTGAGTACAGGCACATGCCAACATACATAGCTAATTTTTAAAAAATAATTTGTAAATATGGGGTCTCCCTATGTTGCCCAGACTGGTCTTGAACTCCTGGGCTCAAGAAATTTTCCCTCTTGGGCCTCCCAAAGCACTGGGATTACAGACATGAACAACCATGTCCAGTCTATTTTCATACATCTAATTTAGCCATGCAGTTAGCCCATTTAACTTTTGTCTCTTTAAGATAATACTTAAATTTTCACTCACTGTGTTTCAAGTGTATGTCCTTATTTTACATGTGCTATTATCTAAGGTATAATTGGTAATTAAAGAATTTCTACATAATTATTCTAATGCAATTGAGATATATCTTCAAATTTCAAAAATATTCAGTTATGTTATTTCGCTGGAAAATGTAACATATTCTTTAAAGCTATGGGCTTTTTGGTACACTAAACACTGCTCCAAAGTATAGTGTCAGTCAGTTCAAATTCAGAAGTGAGTATTTTTTAAGTTTATATTTATATGCTTCTAACAATGTCTAATGATAATTCAGGTCATGCTTTTTCATTGGTTGGCATTAAAAATCTATTATTTTATCACTATCCAACTTAATTAAGTGCCAGCTTGCTCAAAGTACCATGACCAGTAATAAATTAAATATATTCCTGGCAAGTCTATTCAAAAAGAATAGCTCTCTCATTCCCATCAAATGACATCCATATTATAATTATAATTCCAAAGGTAAAGAGGGACATTTTCTAAATATATTTTGATGATCAATTTTTTTATGTTCACATATCACATCTCCAGCACAAATACCTAATTAGAAATTTTCCTTATCTTAACCTTAGATAATCATCAGTTCTTTCATGAAGTAAAAATATACAACTACAGTCTTTAGTCATCATGATAGTTTATTGTAATTAGAGCCTTTGTCACCAAGTAACCCTGCCTCTAGTTAGAATAATTCTTCACTTACAGACTTATTTTCAGGCCACCTAACTAGCTATACGGACATATAATGACATATATCCACCATCTAAGACATTAAATTTTAAGAAAATAACACAAAAATGCTCAAGAATCATTATACTACAAGGAATGCAGCATTATATACTAGATAAAACAGACCTAAAGCAAATAAATACTCTCGGGTAATATCATTGTTGTCATAGTAAGCATGTGGGAGGCACAGAACTTCACAAAGGATGAAAAAAGATGCTGAACTTGTGTGTCTCATGGCTTCCCAGATAAGTCATCCTATCCAGAGTTTCACAGGCTGTATAGGGAATTACAAAATAGATGAGGGGGGATTGTGAGCATGTGCAGGGCTCAGAGGCCAGACACACCATGGCGGTCTTGGGAAACCACAAGTAGTCTGGTACTGTTGCTTCCAAAAGTGTGAAAGCCTGGGAGAAGTGAACAGAGGCCAGACCACACATGGCCTCACAGCTCATGTTCAGAAGCTTGAATTTAATTCTGTAGGTAATGGGAATTATTAAAAGGTTTTCACAAAGGAGGCCAGTCAGGAGTTCTTTGTTTAGTCCAGGTAAGAAATGACAGAATTTTATCAAATGACACTAGCAAAACAAATGGAAAGACGGAATTTATACAGTGTAGGGTATAAAATGGACAGATCTTGGTGTCTGGTTAGAAGTTCAAGCTGAGATGTGGCAGGAAAGGGAGAGACAAGCAAAGCATGAGTCCCAGGTACAACCTGACTCAGGTAAGAATCCAGTCCAACTTCTGCCATGCATTTGCACCTCAGTGTCCCCACCTCTCAAAGAAGGAATGAGACAAGATTATCTCTAAGGTCCCTTCCAGCACAAATATGTTGTAATCCTACCTTATGAATCTAGCCTTTCTGTAGCACAGAGAGAGGACAAGCTCCAGTGTTAGGCAGAAGCCTGGAGGGACAAATATCACTCAAAAAAAAAAAAAAAAGCCCAGACTTGCCGTTAAAGGCACTGAATGCAAATAGCCACAAATTCTTAAACATCTTTAAAGGTGGACTTATTTGATAAGTTTGAGGTCTTATCATCTAACCATCTCATGTTTGAAAGGAAATAAGATTGCAAGTTCTTTAAGAAAGACATCAATTTCTTGTGGTATTCATTACTACGCTGTGCCTGTTTTATCCTAAAAAAAAAAAAAAAAAAAATCAAATGTGATTGCTTGATTATAATGTTCCAGGCATTTGTAATATTGTTCTGCATTGGAAATGAATTTTACTTATATCATCATCTGAGGGACCGTGTAGTAATACATAACATATTCAAATTGCCTGCCACACAGACTGCAAAAGCCTGAGTTTTCTCTCTCTCTCTACAAAAGACAAACAAGCAAACAACAAATCCTCAAGGGCCTTGTAAATGTTACAGGAAGTTTGTAGGCTAAGTAGATTTTTGCAGTGCTAACAATTTTTCATCCTTCTTGCCAAGACTCATTTACTTGCTCAAAATAACAACATTCCTTTTCCTTATATATTTCATTTTCCTTCTCCAAAGCCAGAGTTTAAGTACACAATTCTGAAAATTGTCAGACACTAAGCCTGATTCTCCCTGTGGCTAAGCTACTCCATAATTATAAGTTAGACATCCTCTTAGGTCACTAGGGTCTCAAATCTGTGAATATTTATAAAATAGTCTCCCCAGTGAACAAATAAATGTTAATGCTTCTACCAAAGGTGATTAACAAAAACACTTATTCTCATGAAGAAATGCATAATTGTAATAAGATCGGAAATTACACTCCAGTAACAATTAACTTAGAATTGTTTTTAATGTAGGAAATATTATTGCAAGCTTTAGTCTGTGAGTTACAGTGCTTGTAAGACAAAAACCTCAAAAAGCATTAACACGTGGTTCTTGAAGTTTTCTGCTGGAACTCCATTTATGTATACAACTAATTCACTTATCCTACCATATGTATTCATTCAAAACATGTTGAATTCCTTTTATAAGCAAAGAACCCAGTATACAGCTGTAAATACCACTGCTTGGTCCCTAGCCTCATAGAAATTAAAGTCGCCAAGTTGCCTCCTGGCAGAGACAGATAGTCAACAAGAAGTAATATAAATATTGTTTCTCCCCAAGGCTGACCCCCAGTCTCACTCCCAGCAACTTCTACCTGCTGAGTTGAAGGTACCTATATTGCCTAAGCAGCTATTCAACTTTTTATTACGCTGATGGAGGTACTGGGCAAGGTAGTAGAAAGAAAAAGAAAAGCCAGAAAATCTAGAAACGTTAATAATATTTAGAGTAAAAACAACAGAGCTACTCCTGGGAGGAAAAGAACTGCTACTATAAGAGAGGAAACAGCTCTCTATACACTGTGTTTTGATCAATGTTGCTAACCATAATGGAAAAACAAGGACTGTTGAATTTATTCCCCTGCCATAAACAACTAGAAAAATGGAAAAAAGCATGAAACAATGGCTTTCTGTTTTCTTAAGAGGAGGCAGTCAAAATTTTGGTTTTTTTTAAATAAAAAGCCAGATTTCCTTGAATGCGAGCTTTAATGGTTGGCCTTGTTTGTGTTATAATTGGGCAGCTACTAGGCATCAGAGATTTAGAACCACTATACTACAAGGCTATAGTAACCAAAACAGCAGGGTACTGGTACCAAAACAGAGATATAGACCAGTGGAACAGAACAGAGTCCTCAGAAATAATACCACACATCTACAGCCATCTAATCTTTGACAAACCTGAGAAAAACAAGAAATGGGGAAAGGATTCCTTATTTAATAAATGGTGCTGGGAAAATTGGCTAGCCATAAGTAGAAAGCTGAAACTGGATCCTTTCCTTACTCCTTATATGAAAATTAATTCAAGATGGATTAGAGACTTAAATGTTAGACCTAATACCATAAAAACCCTAGAAGAAAACCTAGGTAATACCATTCAGGACATAGGCATGGGCAAGGACTTCATCTCTAAAACACCAAAAGCAACGGCAACAAAAGCCAAAATTGACAAACGGGATCTCATTAAACTAAAGAGCTTCTGCACAACAAAAGAAACTACCATCAGAGTGAACAGGCAACCTACAGAATGGGAGAAAATTTTTGCAATCTACTCATCTGACAAAGGGCTAATATCCAGAACCTACAAAGAACTCAAACTAATTTACAAGAAAAAAACAAACAACCCCATCAAAAAGTGGGCAAAGGATATGAATAGACATTTCTCAAAAGAAGACATGCATACAGCCAACAGACACGTGAAAAAATGCTCATCATCACTGGCCATCAGAGAAATGCAAATCAAAAGCACAATGAGATACCATCTCACACCAGTTAGAATGGCAATCATTAAAAAGTCAGGAAACAACAGGTGCTGGAGAGGATGTGGAGAAATAGAACACTTTTACACTGTTGGTGGGATTGTAAACTAGTTCAACCATTATGGAACACAGTATGACGATTCCTCAAGGATCTAGAACTAGAAGTACCATATGACCCAGCCATCCCATCACTGGGTATATACCCAAAGGATTATAAATCATGCTGCTATTAAGACACATGCACATATATGTTCATTGCGGCACTATTCACAATAGCAAAGACTTGGAATCAACCCAAATGTCCATCAGTGACAGACTAGATTAAGAAAATGTGGTACATATATACCATGGAATACTATGCAGCCATAAAAAAGGATGAGTTTGTGTCCTTTGTAGGGACGTGGATGCAGATGGAAACCATCATTCTCAGCAAACTATCTCAAGAACAGAAAATCAAACACCGCATGTTCTGACTCATAGGTGGGAACTGAACAATAAGATCACTTGGACTCGGGAAGGGCAATATCACACACCGGGACCTATTATGGGGAGGGGGAAGGGGGGAAGGATTGCACTGGGAGTTATACCTGATGTAAATGACGAGTTGATGGGTGCAGCACACCAACATGGCACAAGTATACATATGCAACAAACCTACACGTTATGCATATGTACCCTAGAACTTAAAGTATAATAATAAAAAATAAAATAAAATAAATAAATAAAAATAAACACACACACACACACACAAAAAGAGATTTAGAACCAAAGTGCAGTACTCACCTGGCCTCAGACAATATATTCACTGCATATTTGTGCAAAGGGAGCACCTTTACTCTGGCAGAAGGAATATTGCAATTACAGAGTACAGAGGTACAAAGTGGCCATTCTTAGACATTTACACAGGGCCAGAGAGAAATAATGAATACTATTCTAAGAATTCTTGATGGGTTCACTAAACTGAAGAAGCTGAAGAAATGCAGCCTACTAGCGACTCAGCTTCCATGGATATCATATTTCTTAAGAAATTAGGATCTCTGAATGAAGAAGGTGTTCAATGGCAAACAAGTTGGGACTACTTTAAGGCCTTTGCTGCATTTCAACATCCAAGATCAGATCTGCTGGAGATTCAGCTGTCACCACGAGTTAATTGGGTAAGCACACATAGGAAAAGGAATGCTACTTGAAATTTGAGAAAAGTAGGTAAGCTTCCTAGCAGGCACTGGTACTTAGTAAAACAAGAGGCTGAGTCATTTTTAGAGCATGCCACAGAAACAATGCCCACATGAATGACAAACATAAGAGAGAAATGCCACTCTCTAAGCAGCAGGGACTGGGCTGCAGTAGGTATTATGCATGTCGTCAAAATGCTCAGGATCTCTGTGTCTGTGGCAGACAACTTCACAGTTCCACAAAGAGTATACAGCAGAGTACAGAACACCTGGGATTCACAGTCTGATCTCATAAACCTGAGCCTAAGTGACCTAAATCAAAGGTCACGACCTGGTTGTATTTGACAGGTAGAATATTTTATTTGATCTGCACAATGGTTTAGAAATTGAAACATTTCTCACAAAAATCTATATTGTTGCATTCTCTGAAAAGATTAGAAAATCTAGAACACTAAATGATGGCAGTCAGACTTTTCTAAATGGAGCATGGACCCACCGGTCCCCTCAGTCTCTCTCTTCTCTATACTGGTTCATCCAATATGGCAGAAACTACTCCTTTGCTTCTTCCTTGCAAATAACTGACTTTCTTTAAGGCAGCAATGATGCCAGCATCCAGAAAAATACTTACTTTTGAAAACATCCTTTTACAGTAAACAGTGGCCATGTGACAATCTTCTGGCCAGTGAAACATCAGGAAGTTATAGGAAGGCCGTACTTTTCCTCCTTAAAAGATGTACCGTGTGTGTGTGTGTGTGTGTGTGCGCGTGCGCAAAGTGGCAGATGGAGTATGGCATTGTAAGCATACTTCTCCCACTTGGAAGGACAAAGTAGCATGTAGAGATTCACACTGTGAACTTTTTTTTTTCAAGAAGCAATGCAGGAACTAAACAGGAAAACCAAAGGAATCCACAGATACTTTGAAGGAAATAATAGGCTACAGCCTATACTGTAATTCAAGTGAAGGGTTGTGA
This sequence comes from Papio anubis, assembly GCF_008728515.1. Lineage (NCBI taxonomy): Eukaryota > Metazoa > Chordata > Mammalia > Primates > Cercopithecidae > Papio > Papio anubis. The sequence goes on from NC_044981.1 coordinate 82,156,386, forward strand.
GTCCCCAGACTGTGAAGCAGGGAGAGACTGCCTCCAGGATATACACCCCTATAGGGGAGGCTGAAAGTCCAAGCCATGGGGAAAGGTCTTAACCCTACAGAGCACAGAAACTGACTTAAGGAGAGTCCTGGAATATAAAAGTAGGAGAAGTAAGGGGAAGAACCTTGAGGTTACTCCCAGTCTCCAGCACAGACCAAGGGAAGCCATTCCTTATTGGTCTTCATGGACGACTCTGTGGAAGTCAGCCAAATAGTTCAGGCAGTGGTCACAGGTTGAAAGAAGCCCCCATCTGGGTTTCATGATATAACCTCAGGTGGGGACAAACTCCTTTGGCCAGGGACAGGGTGGGGACTGGGAAGAGAGGGGACACAAGTGAAAAGTGGACTGCAGCTGTCAGTGCAGGAGCTGGGCATCAGTCTTTGCAGGTGGATTGGGAAGTATGTGGCCTGAAATCTGTGGTTGCTAGCTTCACAGGGAGAGCTTTTGACCTGGGGCGGTTGTGAGTTCTGTGTGCAGGCTGCCTAGAACGTAGCTCACTGCTGCCAGTGGAACATTGAAGGAGATGATCTGCCTTGCCAAGTGTGTGGGATCTGTGTGGGGCTTACTGCCACCTGCTACTCCCCACTCTCTATGTGAATGTCTCTGTGCAGGAGAGGCAGCAACACTCCCCTCTAGAACACCAACCCAGTGGCCTGAGAACCACCTCTCAGGCCACTGAGGGGTGAAGAGGATTAGTATACGGAAAAGGACTAGTATGCAAAATCTACAAGAAACTCAAAAAAAATCAGCAAGAAAAATAAATAATCCTATCAAAAATGGGGTAAGGACATGAATAGACATTTCTCAAAAGGAGATATACAAACAGCAAACAAAAAATGCTCAACATCATTAATCATCAGGGAAATGCAAATTAAAACGACAATGAGATACCACCTTACTTCTGCAAGAATGACCATTATTAAAAAGTTAAAAAAAAATAGATGTTGATATGGATGTAGAGAAAAGGGAACACTTTTACACTGCTGGTGAGAACATAAACTAGTACAACCTCTAAGGAAAACAGTTTGAAGATTCCTTAAAGATCTAAAAGTAAATACACCATTCAATCCAGCAATTCCACTACTGGGTATCTACCCAAAGGAAAAGAAGTCATTATATGAAAAAGACACTTGCACACGTATGATTATAGCAGCACAATTCACAATTGCAATGATGTAGAACCAACCTAAATGCCCATTGACTAATGAGTAGATAAAGAAAATATGCTATATATACACCATGGAATACTACCCAGCCATAAAAAGGAATGAAATAATGCCTTTTGCAACAACCTGAATGGAGCTGGAGGCCCTTATTCTAAGTGAAACAATGCAGAAGTGGAAAACCAAAAGCCGTATATTATCACTTATAAGTGGGAGCTAAGCTATGAGTATGCAAAGGCATACAGGGTGATATAATGGACTGTAGAGACTCAGAAAGGGGAGAGTGGGAGCGGGGCTAGGGATATAAAACTACATATTAGGTACAGTGTACACTACCTGGTGACAGGTTCACTAAAATCTCAGAATTTACCACTATATAATTCATCCATGTAACAAAAAACCATTTGTACATCAAAGGCTATTGAAATAAAATTTTTTATAAAAAGTTGTGCCCCATGCCCCTCTTCTTCTGGACTTAAATAAAGATGTGATAAATGGAGTTGAAGCAGCCATCTTGTGTAAATAAAATCACCTAGTGAAACTCAGTTTGAAAGCTCTGAAATATACTTAAGAGAGGTCAAAGTGAGGTGACTATGCCTCAACTCTCTGAATATAAGCCCTCAGCAAGCACAGATCCGGGTCAGAAGGATTGGAGACAGCCTAGGGGTTTAGTTACAAAATGTACCCTCTGCTAATCAGTGTGGTGGTTTCACACAAATGCTATCACTGGTACCACATGGGCATCATTCCTTTGGCATTTCAGAAATCCTGTCTCCTTTCTTGGATAGGATAACAATCCTTGGCAGGAAAAGGGATTAACTAACTCCTTATGCTGCCACATTCTCTCCTGGGAAGTTCCAATTATCTTCAATCTGGGATCATTAAGTACCGAGATTTTTATTCAGAATCTGTTTTCATTGTTCTTAATGTTTTCACATGCTTTCTATCCTGCTATTAGGTAGAATTTTTATAAATGTCCTAGTGAGTCTATCAGTAGAAATTGGATCTGTCCACAATTTATAGAGACGGAAAATATTAGCATAAATAAAATGTTATTTCTATCCCATATAAAGGTGTAGACTTAGGAGTGCAGAACTGGTATGGGGCTATGTTCTACAAAATCCTAAGGGGCCCAGGATCTTTTCAGCTCACGATTCCACCACCCTAAGACAAAGTCATACTCTGTGGGGTTCAAAATGACCGCCGTTGCATCCATGTTTTAGTCAGCAGGGTGGAGAAAGGGAAAAAGTGTGTGTTAAAGGTGTGTAATAGTTGTCTTTTAAAGAAGCTCCCAAAAGCTACCCCAAGACACTTTTGCTTACATCTCATTGACCAGAGTTTGGTCACAGGGCCACACCTTGCTGCAAGGCAAGCTGGTAAACAGTGTTATTATTTTATAGCCTTAGTGATGTATTAAATAAATCAATAGCAATGGAAGAATGGGGAAATATTAAGAGATAACAATCAATGTTTACTACAGAAAGTTGTAGAAAACTGCTCATTGAAATCTTGCCTATCTACAAACATACAAGGGAATTAACTCTTTCCTTATCGAAACCACCAGGTCCCTCAAAATAAAACACATTTTTAATACAGGACTATGTCTAATGTTTTTAAGCATAGTAAAAGGGAGATCTTTTACTGAATATTCATTTGAACTTTCTAATGTAGTATCATGTTGAAGAATTATCTATTAAAAATTAAAGTGAAAACAATTCCACTAAACAACAACGAGGTAATTGACAATCTTTCTGATCTTTGTTGAACTTATAGTAGAAAAAAATCTCAGTGTAGCTTTTTTGTATTGTTTATGTTTAAAACTTAGCCCACTAATGTCACTTACAACTTATATTAATCTATTTAGAGCTGTTCTCTATGACTTTAAAAAAACAAGGTGAAGCCACAAACTTGATTTCCACTTGGACAAGAGTTCATCCCCTCTGCTTCAATACTTACAAGTTTACTGTCTCTTATCCCTGTTTCCAAGTGTATTGAGTCTGCTCTTTGCTTATATTTCCTGAAAAGTTTTTTCTTTGTTTGACATTACTAATCCAGTTTTAAGAAGACAGTAATATCTAGGATCATATAGAAAACTAACAGATTTCTTTATATGGTCCTTAGCATACAAAACAAGTAAAAATGAAATTATTTGTAATGGGTATATGTAGTCACTCATTTATTCTTATTAGCTATATAATAGTACATATATACATACATACTATTCTCTTATAACAATGCAGAAGACAGTCTGTATATATAATGTATATAGCATAATGTATATAGCATGATATAGAAATATATTTGAGTGTATTAGAATGATTGTGTAAGTATACCAAATATCTCACTAAATGAGAATAATTGAGTCAGCCTTCTTTATCATAAATTTGAATAATGTATTTTAAAGAAATTTCAAATGAATTAATTAGAACTACCTGAATTATAACAAAGATCATATTGTAAGACCCAGCAGTTGCACAAATCATTGCTGCTCTCATCCTATTGTCCAGAATATAGTTGCTCTGCCATAGTTATCTGCAAGAGTCTGTGAAATATGTGAAATGTTATATCTAACTGAGCAGCCATGTGCCCAACTAAGACTCAAGAGGTCTATTACTAAAATATTATTAAAAGTAAGAGAGGGGGACCAGGTAGACTGGACCTTCTATCTCTGACATATCTAGTCAGTGTATTAGACAGATGTCAAGTGAATAAGGCAAATAACATTTACTGCAGAAAATTAGATCCTGAGCATATACAGCATCTCTCATATAAATTAATAAATGATTATTAATTGAAAAAATTTTGTCCTTAATCTACTGTTATTTCAAGAAAGTTAGAGATTTGATCCTGTAACACTGTTTATCTATATCTGGAAAATACCCAAATTTGGTTGCTAAGTTACTGGTTCATTTTACAGTTAAAACCTAATTAAATTAAGTAATCTTTAATAATAGAAGAGAAACTGCATAAGTAAATTTAAAGGACCCTAAATTAATTCCAATTAATGATTGTACATAGTTCTAAACAAACCAGTTAATTAAAAAGACTAAAGACTATAAGACTATAATTAAAAAGACTATAAGAACTAAAAATTAATAAAAGAATAAATATAAATCAGCATTTGTCTTGAACACATTTTATTTCCTTTTTCTGCTCATTCTCATAAACATAGTTAAACACAGTCATCTTTTTTGACAAGCCTCATATTAACATCTATGTGTAACAAATATGGATTTATAAGCATTTTCATGTTGAATCACAACTAAAAAAGAAGTGGAAAACATAATAGAATTAGAAGATCAGATGTGTAGATTCCCAGTGAACAGAAAGCAGAGAAATGTCCTTCCTGGCCTTATGTTCTCCAGTTACTCAACAAACATCTGGCCTGGCATGGTGGCTCACACCTGTAATCACAGCACTTTGGGAGGTTGAGGCTGGTGGATCACTTGAGGTCAGGATTCTGAGACCCGCCTGGGCAACACAGTAAAAACCCATCTACACAAAAATACAAAAATTGGCCGGGTGTGATGGTGCACACCTGTATTCCCTGCCACCTACATGAGGCGGGAAGGAGGATTGCTTGAGTCTGGGAGGTCGAGGCTGCAGTGATCCGTGATTGTGCCTCTGTGCCCTAGCCTGGGTGACAGAGCAAGACCCTGTCTCTAAAAAATAATAATAAATAATACATAATTTTTAAAATTTGTTAAGCATCTACCCTGTGTTAGGCTTCACCCGTGCTAGGCAACACTGTCGCAGCAGTAAAGGAAACATCATTTATGCTTACAAAATGCAAGTTAATTAGTTCTTTCATCACCATGTGTCATCTGTCAGCCTATTTTGAGACTACAGTTTACCCACCCACTTGTTTACTTGATTCCTCCCTTGCACTTCTCTTGGTTAGTAATGTTATCAGGGGAACCCGCCCCCAATATTTCCACTAGGTTCTTTCTATTTTCCTTAAGTGTCAGCCGGTCTGAGAAATAATGAGAAAGAGTACAAAAAGAGGAATTTTACAGCTGGGCCACCGGGGGTGACATCACATATCGGTAGGTCCGTGATGCCCACCTGAACTGCAAAACCAGCAAGTTTTTATTAGGGATTTCAAAAGGGGAGAGGGTGTACGACCTACAGGGAGTAGGTCACAAGATCACATGCTTCAAGGGGCAAAAAGGAGAACAAAGATCACATGCTTCTGCGGAAACAGGACCAGGGCAAAATCAGAAACTCCTGATAAGGGTCTGTGTTCAGCAGTGCACATACTGTCTTGATAAACATCTTAACAGAAAACAGGGTTCGAAAGCCGAGAACCAGTCCGACCTCAGATTTACCAGGGCTGGAGTTTCCCAATCCTAGTAAGCCTGAGGGTACTGCAGGAGACCAGGGAGTATCTCAGTCCCTATCTCAACTGCATAGGACAGACACTCCCAGAGCGTCCATTTATAGACCTCCCCCCAGGAATGCAATTCTTTTCCTGGGGTCTTAATATTATATTCCTTGCTAGGAAAAGAATTTATATTCCTTGCTAGGAAAAGAATCCTACTTGCACGTCCATTTATAGGCTCTCTGCAAGAAGAAAAATATGGCTCTTTCTGCCCGACCCCATAGGCAGTCAGACCTTATGGTTGTCTTCCCTTGTTCCCTAAAATGGCTGTTATTCTGTTCATTTTCAAGGCGCACTGATTTCATATTGTTCAAACACACATGTTTTACAATCAATTTGTACACTTAACGCAATCATCACAGTGGACCTCAGGGGATGTACATCCTCAGCTTATGAAGATAATAGGATTAAGAGATTAAAGTAAGACAGGCATAAGAAATTATAAAAGTATTATTAGGGAAGTGATAAATGTCCATGAAATCCTCACAATTTATGTTTCCTCTGCCATGGCTCTAGCCGGTCCCTCCATTCAGGTCCTTGACTTCCCACAACATAATGCTATCAGGATGCTACAAGAAGACATCTGGGTTTAAAAAGACTGGGCTTTTGAGTTTCAATAGCATAACTCATGAAGGAATTAGTGCCTAAAGTTTATGTCATAAATGATAGACATGGAAGAGTAGTTAAGGAAACCGGATACCCCATCCCCAGTCTGATCTGGAGAGAAGCAGAAGAGCTCAATGGGTTCCTAACAAAAGCTTCTGTGTCCTGCTGCTGACCAAGGCTCAGTGGCACATGACAGAACCTCCACTTGTAGGTTTAGGATCTAAGAACACAGAGGACTGAGAAGAGAGAATTAAGTGAAAATATTCTATCCACTTCCTTCACTTGTTTCCCCAAACTCTAACAGCTAGATTTATACTTTTCAAAAAAGAGTCTTGAAGATTTGTTATTGGGAATCTGATCAGCCCGAGTGAAAGATATTAAGATACCATCCCAAATTCCCTGATGAAAGGGCCCTGCCAGATGTCCCTATAGTAAAGTTCACCATGGACATGCCCCACCTACATGCACATAGCTTCCAGTCAGCTATAGGCATCCTCCTTTAAATGCAAGGAGACAGCCAAAAATCACCAAACATCTGAGAAGTGTGTGTGGGTGTGTGTGTGCACGTGCACGCACGTGCGTGGTAGGAGAGTGCTTCGAGAGAGGCAGCAAGGAGTATGCTATTACAACTGAGAGGGGCAGAAATATAGGACTTACACTAGTTTATGAAATTAACACATTTCTTGCTGGAGATCCAGTGACTTCCATGTTCTTCAACAGAGCCAGCAACTGAAGCCCATGGACCAAATCCAGCCTACCATCTATTTTTTTTTTTTTTTTTTTTGAGGCAGAGTCTCTCTCTGTCACCCAGGCTGGAGTGCAGTGGCCGGATCTCAGCTCACTGCAAGCTCCGCCTCCCGGGTTTACGCCATTCTCCTGCCTCAGCCTCCCGAGTAGCTGGGACTACTGGCGCCCGCCACTTCACCCGGCTAGTTTTTTGTATTTTTTAGTAGAGACGGGGTTTCACTGTGTTAGCAGGATGGTCTCGATCTCCTAACCTCGTGATCCACCCGTCTCGGCCTCCCAAAGTGCTATCTATTTTTTGTAAATAAAAATGTTATTGAAACACCACTATGCCTATCATTTATATATTGTCTATGGCTGCTTTACACTGCTGTTGCAAAGTTGAGTAGTTGAAAGAGATCATTTGGCCTATAAAGCCTAAAAGTATCTACTATTTGGCCCTTTACAGGAAAAATTTGCAGACATATCCTCTACTCAATGGATTATTTAAATGGAGTCTTCAGTTAATCATTCAATATTTTTAATGTGAGCTATATGAAGCAAGAAACAAAGATGATTAAGGCATGGATCCCATCCTCAAGAAACTTATTTAGTATGAGATAACATTTGTATAAACAATTATACTAGAGAATACATCATGGAAAGTACTATGTTGGCTACAGATAATATGCTTAATATGCTATGGTTGTTGGAAGAAAGGCAAATATTTATATAGCACAAGAACCCAGAGAAGATTACTAAAGAAGATGATGTTTGAATTGGAACTTAAAGATTAGGTATAACTTTGAAATCTATACCTTCTCATACCCTTTGAAGTGCTTCATAGTTACTTGAAACTACAGACTTTTCAACTCAGATATTTAAAAAGTAATAATCTTGTTCTTTTTTAATGTTACCTTTTATACAAGCTATTTGTGTTATCATTTTATTTAACTTCATTCCCATTTAATTCTTATTGTCAAGGGCCTTGAAAAATTTGTCTAAGGAAAGTAACAATGAATTCACATAATGTTCTCTCCAATACTTTGATTTAGGCAGGACCCATCTATTCTAAAATATTCTGTGTCAGGGAAGTAAGAAATGATTAGGTCAATGTAATTATAACCAAGCTATCCCTCTAATCACAAAGTACCTTTAGCTACCTGTTATGAATCTAATTTCACAAAACATGTCAATCACTATTGCTGGTGTGAAATAACTTTTTTAATAGAACACCATAGTTCTACAGCAACAGAAGACTAAAATGTTATTTTCAATAGTTCCAAGTTCCAAGTTTTTTAATTGTATTAGAAGTAGAGATGAATGTCTCTTCTTAGTTCCCTACAAATGAGTAAGCTGAGACTGTTCACCCACATCTGTCTGGATTGATGGTTTCTTACTTTTCTTTAAAACATAGCAGCCAGCTACTACAAACTTTACATTACAGGTCAGTCTCCTTGTGGGAGGGGTCCTGGTCACTGGAGCCCCAGCTCTTATCTCAGGATTCCTCTTTGAACATACTGGTTACTTCCTTGCTGGTATCAAGCACAGACCACAATTAATAACCAAAGCACAGAAGGAAAAAAAAAACCTGGGACATTCACCAAGGCTTTCCTAAAGAATCCAGAATAACAAAGAAATAAACACAGAATATCACACAGAACTACATGAATAACAGCTAACCAGTACTCTCAGGCACTGTGCCATCCTCTACACATCTGGAGAGGAGAAGGGTCACTGTTCCCACATTTAATTCCTTCAGCTTTTTCCTACACCCATTTTTTTCCTCCATGCTTCTAGGAGATACAATCATTTCACCATGAAAGAGTTTCCTTACTATTGTGTCTAAGATGGATGCAAATCAATGGTTTTTACAATTAAAATATAACTTGAAATTATTTGAATATATAATATATTGATATTTGCCATTTTAGCAGTGATATGATCCTGAAAAAGACATTTATTAAACAAGCTCAAAAAGTAAGTTGTAATCTCAGAAACAAGATAATAATAGGCATTCAGTGTCTGTCAAGGAATTAGCATTAAATCAATCACATATGACTAACTGCCTATAATGAAGGGACAGGGCTGACGCAAGATATTGCCTGCCCCATTTTCTTTCTGCATTGCATGACTGAGCTTCTCAGACCAGTCTTTTCTTTATTAATGTCTACTTATAGAATTCCAGCACTTTGCCTTGAAACTATAGGTCATTTGAATTCCTAATAAAAACAATTTAAACGATAATAAGAAAACATCATTCCCTCTCCACTACAGTTGCAGAAAAGCAAATTTAGTTTTGTGACATAAAATTTAACATAGAAATGTAATTACTAACAAATAAATCTTGTAAAACACTTAGGCTTCAAAGATAATTGCTATGCCCTGTAAAAGTAACTTCTAGCAACTAAACAATTTATTGTAATTGATTGCCTTAAAAAGTTGTTTTCCTAGTTAATATTTGTATAAACTCTTCCCTATTTGCCCACGACCTTTCCAGTTTTAGCACTGAAAGTCCCACAACCTAGGAAAACCTTTACTCCTAGATAAGCTCAAAGGGCTGGTCACCCTGACACCGTTGTGTTCTAGAAGGTACAAATGCATGTGAATTTTATTTGTAAAGTCAGAAGAGAATTATTGGTACTTAGCTCTTTTCCCTTAAGCAGGAAGGTAGTAAAACCTACGACTGCAATATTCCTTGCTTAAACTAAGAGGTTAAGGATCTGCACCTCACTTAAATTAACAATGCAAACTACTGTAAACTACAAACTTTCATAATAATTTTAAATAAGTCAAAGTGCCCTGAGTCCCATAAAATAGACATACATTTTTGTGTTTATTAAGTACTCAAAAAGAAACATGTTAAATAGATCTAACATGTAATAAAATAGATTTATGATTAATTTCAAACTGACAATTAACAATAATTTTGGTGTTCTCTTAAAACTTAGAAAGGCTTTGAGTAGAATGGTTTAGTGAGCTCAGCACTATTTAAAAACTGCCCTACACATATACACCATGGAATACTATGCAGCCATAAAAAAGGATGAGTTTGCGTCCTTTGTAGGGACATGGATGCAGCTGGAAACCATCATTCTTAGCAAACTATCACAAGAACAGAAAACCAAACACCGCATGTTCTCACTCATAGGTGGGAACTGAACAACGAGATCACTTGGACTCAGGAAGGGGAACATCACACACCGGGGCCTATCATGGGGAGGGGGGAGGGGGGAGGGATTGCATTGGGAGTTATACCTGATGTAAATGACGAGTTGATGGGTGCAGCAGACTAACATGGCACAAGTATACATATGTAACAAACCTGCATGTTATGCACATGTACCCTACAACTTAAAGTATAATAATAATAAATAAATTAAAAGAAAAAAAAAAAAAGAATAAAGTAATTTTTAAAAGGGAATACTGGCTGGGCTTGGTGGCTCACGCCCGTAATCCCAGCAGTTTGGTAGGCTGAGGTAGGCAGATCACTTGAGGTCGAGAGTTTGAGAGCAGCCTGGCCAGTGTGGTGAAACCCCGTCTCTACTAAAAGAAAAAAAAAAAAAGACAAAAACGAGCCAGGTGTGGTGGTGTGCACCTGTAGGCTCAGCCACTTGGGAGGCTGAGGCATGAGAATTGCTTGAACCAGGAAGGCAGAGGTTGTGGTGAGCCGAGATCGCACCACTGCACCCCAGCCTGGGCGACAGAGCGGGACTCTGTCTCAAAAAAAAATAATAAAATTACTATAAAAATACATCTAAAAAGAATAGAAAAGATAGCACAAAGAGAGGTCTTGAATATAGACAAACTTAACCCGTGATAGTAAGATAACACAAAGCAGTGAAAAGAATAATAAATATGTGGCACTGTTCACAATAGCAAAGACTTGGAACCAACCAAAATGCCCATCAGTGATAGACTGGATAAAGAAAATGTGGCACATATACGCCATGGAATACTATGCAGCCATAAAAAGGGATGAGTTCATATCCTTTGCAGGGACGTGGATGAAGCTGGACACACCATCATTCTCAGCAAACTAACACAGGAACAGAAGACCAAACACCGCATGTTCTCACTCATAAGTGGGAGTTGAACAGTGAGAACACATGGACACAGGAAGGGGAAACATCACACACTAGGGTTTGTTGGGGGATGAGGGGCTAGGGGAGGGATAGCATTAGGAGAAATACCTAACTTAGATGACAGGTTGATGGGTGTAGCAAACCACTATGGCACGTGTATACCTATGTAACAAACCTGCACATTGTCCACATGTACCCTAGAACTTAAAGTATAATAATAAAAAAAGAAATTAACAACAACAACAAAAAAATTCAAAATCCTCACATCATATGTAAATTACAACAAAATTCCAAAGAGATGAAATTGTTAAATGTAAATAATTCAGGACAACAAAAGAGAAACATTTAGGTATATATTCTCCAATATTTTGATAAGGAAGAACTTTTAAGCACTAGACTTGGTATTTAAGGACATTTGGATCAGTAATTCTTTCTCCTTTAGCATCCAGAATTATAGAATTTTAATCATGTTCATCACAATCTCAAGGCAAAGCACACAAGAATATTTAGTTACTTTATACAAGTCTCAAGTTCTTCCTCCAAAGCTCCAGTGTAGTTTGTATTCGTTTCCCTTGTCTCTCTAGGGTGGCAAAGTAGAAAATGCTGCTTCTCTCTTTTGTTTTTTAGTTTTTGAGACGGAGTCTCGCTCTGTCGCCCAGGCTGGAGTGCAGTGGCGAGATCTCGGCTCACTGCAAGCTCCGCCTCCCGGGTTCACGCCATTCTCCTGCCTCAGCCTCCCAAGTAGCTGGGACTACAGGCGCCTGCCACTGTGCCCGGCTAATTTTTTGTATTTTTAGGAGAGACGGGGTTTCACCGGGGTCTCAATCTCCTGACCTCATCCGCCTGCCTCGGCCTCCCAAAGTGCTGGGATTACAGGCGTGAGCCACCGGGACCGGCCGGAAAATGCTGTTTCTCTTATGCTATGCACATCACTTCCCTTTTCTGGATTCTCATCCTGGAGATTTCTCTGATTACTTTCAGCTCTAAAATACCTATTCATTGTCACCTCTAACTTTTCCCTCCATTCATATGCTACACTATGCTGCACTGTACTATACACTTCACTGCTCCTCAGTGTGCTTGGTATACAGGAGGTGCTCAATAAATACTTATTGAATGAGAATTTTCCGACCATATTTTTAAATCATTTTTTAAAAAATTGGCCCTTGAGTAGAGTTAACAATAATATATTATATCATTTTAAATAGCTAGAAAGAGGATACTGAATATTTCCAAAGCAAATAAATGATAAATGTTTGAGATGATGGATATGCTGACTACCCTGATATGACCACTATGCATTGTTTATATCAAAACATCATTATGTACCCCATGAATATGTACAAATACCATTTGTTGATTAAAAAGTAAAATTAACCACCTCCCAAAAACTTGGCTTTTAGGTATTATTCTTTAGCTATTCTTTTGTTCATTCTTTTATTCATGAAGTAATGGCGAGCTGCATTAAAGTAGTGGTAGCAGAGATCATGAAAAAGGTTAAGTATAAATTCTGATTGAGACAACTAGATAGGAGAAGTACTAGAGTTAAATTTTGAACCTGTTAAATTTGAGGATGCTGCAGGCCACCCAGCATAGTATCTAGTCAGCAGCTGGAGCTGGAGATAACTTTTTTTGTGGGGGTGGTGGTGGGGGACGTCCATAGGAATTGGCCTTTATGTGCATTTTGTGGGCTAGCTCCTCAAGCTGTATATCAGCATGCTTATCCCCAGGATATTCTTTTATTCATCTCTTTGAGCTTTGTTGTTCTCTAACATATTTTTAATTTTTCTTTTTGGACCTTGTTGCCCTTAAATCTTTTCAATTTATTACTCACCCAAAGCTATTCACAACTCAGAGAAAGAAAAAAGTTCCTTTGATCTTTAATCCCTGTGGCTTTTTCTAACTGACCTGTATGAGGGAGAAAGATGCTCCACTCTTTTTCTTGGGCTTGGAAGCTTTTCCTCTTGTACGAAAAAAGGAGACTTCGGTATTGCCAAGACACCGCTCCCACTGGCCTGGCTCTTTAGGCCTTGTCATTTAGCAGCTGTCATGACCATGTGCAGTGCACTTTCTTACCAAAGCCCCAGAAAAACACCTGCTATCTGTCAGACTTGGCTTCTGCTGGAGAATTATTCAAACCTTTGTTTCTTTTAAACTTCCCCAACATCTTTGGTACACAATAAATACTGAAGAATTAACAAAATATGGTAGAGTTTTTTTTTTTTTTTTTTTTTCCTACAGGAGAAAAACCAGGTTGAGCAAATACTAGGTAATTTACATATGTTATATTTAATCGTCACAATCAAAACAAGTTTAGGAGATGGACATTATCATTTCCATTTGACAGACAGAGCAAAGGAGGAGTGCAGGTGTAAAGAACTTACCTAATGTCACACAGGTAGAATGTGGCTTAGCTGAGGCTTGAACCTGTGTCTGTACTAAGGCCTGTTCTTTTCCATCCCATTGCAGTGTGTTCCAGGATGGGCTAATAGAGCTCCAGGGAAAGCTGGGTTATGGGAGTGAGTGGACTGCGTGTGGGGGGAAGGAAGAACTCAAGGTCACTAAAGGAGCAGCTTCCTGACCTGGGAGTATTTGGCAGGGTGAGTACATGTGGGGTAGACAAATCACAGAGTTCTTTAAAATGGGTTTATTATTTGTTTTTATTAATAATATTGTTAGTTTGTATAGAAACTTAGAATTTTCAAAGCACTTTCCCTATCTTCATAAAATCTGGCAATTCCAAATCATTTTCTAAAAAAGATACTGTTTATGAAATGACATAGTAGGTGATGATAACACTGTTACTTTATAGTTATTTATTATTTATTTTAATAATTTATTGAGGGATAATTTATAACACAAAATTCACTCATTGTGCGTGTGCAATTCCATGATTTTAGTACATTTCTAGAATTGTGCTGCCATCACCACAGTCTAGTTGTAGAATGTCTCTATCATTCTAAAAAGGTTCCTCATGCCCATTTTTGGTGAATCTCTACTCCCAAAACCATCCTAGGCAACCACTGGTATGTTTTATTTATTTATGTATTTAGAGACGGAGGTTCACTCTTGTTGCCCAGGGTGAAGTGTAGTGGCATGATGTTGGCTCACCGCAACTTCCGCCTGCCGGGTTTAAACGATTCTCCTGTCTCAGCCTCCCGAGTAGCTGGGATTACAGGCATGTGCCACCACGCCCGGCTAATTTTGTATTTTTAGTAGAGATGGGGTTTCTCCATGTTGGTCAGGCTGGTCTCAAACTCCCGACCTCAGGTGATCCGCCCGTCTTGGCTTCCCATAATGCTGAGATTACAGGCGTGAGCCACCACGCCCCGCCTGTTTTCTGTCTTTATAAATTTGCCTTTTCTAGGGATTTCATATAAATATTCAGTCTTTGCATCTAGCTTCTTCTACTCAGTGAAATGTCTTTGGATTTATCCATATGAACCATGTACCAGTAGTTCCTTTTTTTCAATTGCCAAAATGTTTTCCATTTATGGATATGCCATACTCTTTAAAATCATTCATCTGCTTGTGAACATTTGTATAATTCTTTACCTTTAAATAGTACTTTGTAATTTACATATCACTTTGACAATCATTATATTAGTTGATCCTCAGGAACCATGGGAAGAAGTGAAGACAGGTTGTTATTCTCACATTATGACAATAGGATGATAAAAGAGGCTGGCATTTATTGAACTCTTTCTATTTGCAGCACTGCTATAAACATGTTTTATGTATTGGCTCATTTAATCCCTGCATCATCCTTGTGGGGAAAAAGCTATTATTGTCATCATCTTTTATATTGGTAGGCTGTTATGAAGAGGTTAAGTAACTTTCCCAAATCTGCAGCCAGTATGTGGCAAACTGGGGTTTGAAACCAGGCAATCTGGAACCAGCATCGAGGCCTAGAGAAGTTAGAAGATGACACGTTCAATGTCTTTTACGTGATTTTATTTTCTCTTTCTCTTCATGTATACGTAAATGAAATTGATAAATTATCAGATCCCAGAAAAGTTTAGAGAAATTAGACACCATAGACATTAGTGTACAGTGTACTTCTTTATGTACAGATGAAGGATGAGAGCTTCTTTATGTACAGTTGAGTGTTAATGGACAGTGTACTTCTTTATGAACAGATATGGGCTGAGAAAAGCATGGTGTATATGACCTTCTCCAGAGTCACATGCCTGGGCAGTGATAGGACCTGGATTAGAATCCAGTTTTGCTGACTCCAAAGTTAGTACTTTTGTCTTTAGCTTGCTTCTTAAAGATTTATGCAAAACCTTGTACAAAGATTTATACCAAATATAATGGGGATATTTAGGATCCTGGGAGAGAGAAAAGAGATGAGCCTGTATTGAGGGGAGGGCATTGAAATGGGAAGTAGAAGCATGAAAGACATATACTTGCTTTTTTTGAGCTTGGTGTGCAAAAAATGCATGTGTGACAGGGCCCAGACTTTCTTCTGTTGCAACAAATCCTTGGATTCACAGGTGACTGGGCCAGTATGAGAATTCCACATGGATCCTGTGTCTGTACAGAGGGAATTGGCCACAGTCTTTTCAAAAAGGCTTGGCATTAAAAAAGAAAAAAAAAGAAGTTTTTAAATTTAGCTGTTTCAGCTTTTGGAAACTATTATCAACAAGTACTTCCTCAAGTGAGTCTCTGGACGGAAAATGGATCAAGTGAGTTTCCCATGAGAGCTTCTCTCAAAATTTTAGCTCTAAGAACTTCAGTGATCATAATTGCAGTGCTGCTTGTGGAATCCTGCAGTATTTTGCCTTTCTCTTTGAATTTACGACTCCTTCCTCTCTCCTCACCTTGTGAAGAAGGGTCCCTGGTGTTATAACTGAAGTGGTCCCAGCCTTGGGATATGGTCTAAGCCTCAGGGCTGTGTTGTGTGTGGAGGGAGGTGTGTACACCACCCAGCATTGGTAAAGATTGCTGGTAGGGGACAAAGACTGCAGAGCTGCCTCTCTCCAAGCTCTAGGCTCCACATACACCCCAGCTTCAGGCCATTGCTTGACATCCCAGGCTCCGGAGACATAAATTCAAGGCTTGATTTTGACCTTCCCATATTCCATTTTTAAAATTTTTTAAAAATTATACTTTAAGTTCCAGGATACATGTGCAGAATGCACAGGTTTTTATGTAGGTATACACGTGCCATGGTGGTTTGCTGCACCTATCAACACATCATCTGAGTCTTAAGCCCTGCATGGATTAGGTATTTGTCCTAATGCTCTCTCCACCTTGCCTCCCTCACCCCCAACAGGCCCCAGAGTACGATGTTCCCCTGCCTGTGTCCATGTGTTCTCATTGTTCAACTCTTAATAATGAGTGAGAATATGTGGTGTTTAGTTTTCTATTCCTGTGTTAGTTTGCTGAGGATGATGGCTTCCAGCTTCATCCATGTCCCTGCAAAGGACATGATCTCATTCTTTTTTATGGCTACATAGTATTCCATGGCCACATTTTCTTTACCTAGTCTATCATTGGTGGGCATTTGGGTTGGTTCCAAGTCTTTGCTATTGTAAATAGTGCTGCAATAAACATACATGCACATGTGTCTTTATAGTAGAATGATTTATAATCCTTTGGGTATAAACCCAGTAATGGGATTGCTGTGACCTTCCCATATTCTTTTCTTATGAAGGAAAGGTCTATTCAGAGACTTGGGTTACTCATGAAAACTATGGGTTTCAAATGGGAAGGTGAAAAGAAAAGTAAATAGATTAATCCAGAAAGACAGTTTGAATACAAATACCTGAAGATCTATAATAGACCTGTTGAGAACGGATGCAGCGACTTCCCAAGGGTTTTGTCTTGCTCTCGTGCATGTCACCTGATTATTTGACTGGAGGGTGGGAGGGGGGGAGTTTTTGTTCTTCAACAGAAAATTTCCACACAGTGATTTCAATTCAACAACCCGACTACTTTAAATTTATTTTACTGGTAAGAAAAGGGGTGGATAGGGAACAGGCAGCTTTGGGAGGAGGAGGAGAAAACACTTGGGGAGGGGATTTCATTCACTACTCTCTGTTATTACTGGATACCCTGGAGCAGTGGTTTCTAAACCTGGCTAGGCATCAGAATCATCTGGGGAATATGAAAAAATGAAATGAGAGAAAACAGAATCAGAGCCCACCCTAAACTTACTGAATCAAAATTCCTGAGACTGTGGCCCAGGAATTTGTATTTTTTGAAGCTCCCCCAAATAATTCCTTAATCTGTTAAAAAGAAAATCAAAGGATTGCTGAAGACTCACATGCAATGTGTTTTCAAAATGGTGATTTTGTCTTAGGACAGGTTTTCTCAAACTGTTCATATTATGCAGCCCTTCCTTTACTCTGTCAAACATTCAGTGGTTGTGTTAATGTGCTTGGGCTGCCATAGCAAAATATCATCAACTGAGTGGCTTCAACAAAAGAAATTTATTTTCTCACAATTCTGGAGGCTGGGAAGTCCAAGATTAAGGTTCCGGCAGGGTTTAGTTTCTGGTGAGGGCTTCTCTTCCTGGCTTTTAGATAGCTGCCATTTCACTGTGTCCCCACATGGCGGAGAGTGAGCTCACTGGTATCTCTTCCTCTGTTATAAGGATACCAGTTTTATTGGAACAGGGATCCACTTTTATGGCCTCATTTAACCTTAGTCACTTCCTTAAAGGCCTTATCTCCAATATAGTCACATGGGGCTTAGGGCTTCACCATAGGCATTTTTTTTTTTTTTGGAGGGGGAGACACAGTCCAGTCTATAAAGCCAATCTTGCTGTCAACAAATGAGTTTGTTGACAACAATAACAATAAGACACACACATACACATACACGTAGAGTGTTTTCTAGCTTTTTTTCATTACTGTTTTCTTCATTACTTTGTTCTCTTCTTAGTATTGTTTTAAAGTTTTCAAAGGGGAAATTTAAAAATCAGTGACATCAAGAAT
The DNA here is from genome assembly GCF_008728515.1 of Papio anubis. Lineage (NCBI taxonomy): Eukaryota > Metazoa > Chordata > Mammalia > Primates > Cercopithecidae > Papio > Papio anubis. The sequence goes on from NC_044981.1 coordinate 82,174,327, forward strand.
CAGTGGTCTTTAAATAGTGTCAAAGTGATACAATCAATTGTTGAGCAGGACATATCAGAGAAGTCCTAGTAGTCTAGAATAATGGAGTAGTTCAACTGCCTTTTGACTCTTAGACAGTTTCACAGAGTTATATACTTTTATAATTTGCTTAGTAATTAAAGTTGTCATTTTGTAATTCAAGTAAAATGTTTTAAAATTAGCATATGATTAAAGATTATTTTATAAATTTCTTTTTAGTAATAACCATAATATACATGTCATAGGGTTGGGTTCCTCTTCTCCTATCTCACCCGATTTCAGGAGCTTAAAATATACCAAAATATGGGTAACTAAGGAGGGTCTTTTAAAGCAATTTAAAAGGTGCTAAAAAAGAGACAGAGGCTTCCTTTTGTTTTGAAGCATAATTATAAATGGGATATGTCAAGAGAAGATCTGCTTGAACAGTTTGAAGTTTCATCTTATCTCATAGATAACCCAGTCTGTGCCAGACCCTAATTGGAGCTTTTCCCATCCTGTCCCACCCCACCTTTCTCATGTCTGGAGATGCAGAAGAGAAAAGAGATGGGCAAAACTGCTTTGAAAACCAAGAAGAGTATAAACAGGCTTGACCTGGTACAGTTGGTAAGCAAAAGGGGGTAAATAAACTTTGAGATTTAAAGGAAAGGAAAAGAATGAGAAGTTCAAAAATAGATGGGTTGTCTTACTGAGGAGAAGAAGCTGGCTATTTGAAGTGGCTTAGAGACTCTAAACTGAAAAACCCCTCTTCCTACCAGGCCTATGGAGAAGCTTCCAATGGAGAAGTTGAGTAATTTGGAGGCATGCCTCCCAGATACTCCCTGGGGCCTCAAGTGTGAATGTAAAAGTAAAGGACTGTTCTTTTGGACTTCTTTTGCTTTATTTGTTTATTGTTTATTATGCATGTATGTATTTATTGAGGTTATTGAATGAGACCTCCACTCTCTTTCACTATTAAATGTGTAACATAGGTTTACATTATAAGGCCAAGTTGTGACTTGTTTTCTTTTAGCTAGTGAGTGACCACTTAATTCTTTAAGTTAATTTTGTAAAAAAAAAGCATGATTTGTTGAAATGGATTTCATAATGACATATTATGTTCTGCTTGGTTTAAAATATTGACTAAAATTTAATTAAATGTTGTGACCTAAAAATGGATCCCAAAGGCTTTCATGATTGATGTTGGAATTCTTGTATTTGTATTAAAAAATTAACTCTTTTATATTTTTGTGCATGCATGTGTGTGTGTGTGGAGCGGGGAGTGCATTATGCATCTTAATAATGAGATAGAAAGAAAGGTTTAGGCTGTTATGTGCAACCCTTTTCTCTGCAAATAACTCAATGCTGGTGTGAGTGGTTATTCTCAATAAGTGAGGGATCAAAATGAATTTAATATCACAATATTTTCTTGTTCAAACATTAGCTTTTGCTGCATTATAGACGTTTTGATGACTAGATGAGTGCAAATTATGCATCTGGAGAAACTTAAAGACAATTTAAAACTGTCTTGGGATATGGTGGCTAGTTGTTCTTAGTTCAGTAAGAAAGCAACAGAATGACTGTGATGGTCATAGCTGACATTCATCAATCACCATTATGCATCTGACAGGACCTGGAGGCCTTCAGACAGTTCTGTTCTTAACTACAAAAATTTAAATAGTTATTTTGCTTATTGATTTAGGGAAAGTAATAATCGAAACAGGAATCATAGCTGTCTTTAAGGACGTGAAACCCAAGAATGACTTCATGAAGAGAAAATGATGAGCCAGTGAAATTTGTCAGTGTGATAGTTGTAAGAAGATAGAGGCCTGGCACTCTGGGAGGCTGGTAATGCTTCATCAGTCATGAGAAATAAATTTTCAGTTACTTTATGCTTACAGCAGGCAAAAGAAGTACTAACCAAAGCAACTTATACAGAACTTGTATTCTAAGTGTGTGCACCATTTCACAAGGATTTTTTTTTTTTCCGTTTAATTTTTCCAAGGACCCCCAGAGGAAATTCTTGTTATCTTTTATTAACTTCATTTTATGATAAAGGAAACCAAGGCCAAAAAGGGTAATGCATTGCTCAAGGTCATATTGCTAGTAAGTGCAGAGGACAGCTTTCAAAGCCAGGCATCATGACTCTAGAATATGAACTCTATGTGTACTCCAAATGTCACTTAATATGTAAATGGAAAGTCAGAGTTTATTGAGTGCATTATATGTGCTGCAAAGGGCATGTGGCAAGTTCCAGTGTGTCACTTGGTGCAGGTGGCACTAATGAGCGGCAAGTCAGCAGTTTTGACACTCCTCTTATTTTTCTAGTATTCTGTGCTTGGCCTGTGCTTCTGCAGGGGATCTCCACTTCCCATTGCTCTACCTTTTAATGGGGACAGAGTATGAGATGCCTGGTAAAATAGGAGAAAAATGGCTGTTTAAGGCATGTTGGGAATTGTCAGCTGCCCAGCACCTAGAGACTGTTGGTGGTATCTGTGCCATGAGAAGTCAAGTTCTGGTGCAGTTCCTCCGACTGGGAAAAGGGAAAGTTATTGGTTTCAACTAGCTCATCGCCCACTGTCTTAGTTTCTTAGGGTGCTATAACAAAGCAACACAAACTGGGTGGCTTAAGACAACAGAAATTTATTCTCTCACAGTTTTGGAGGCCAGAAGTTCCAAATCAAGGCATTTTCAGATGATGCTTCCTCCGAGACTTTGGGTAGAACCTTCCTCGCCTGTTCCTAGCTTGCAGGGTGGCCAACAATCCTTGACATTCTGTGATTTGCAGCTGTATCATTCCAAACTCTGCCGCTGTTGTCACATGACATTCTCCCTATGTATCTCTGTCTTCACATGGCATTTTTCTCTTCTTATAAGATCACTAGTCATATTGGATTAGGGACCACTCTAATGACCTCATCTTAATTTGATTACATCAGCAAAGAACTTATTTCTGAATGAGATCACACTCACAGGCACTAGACACGGTGACTTTAACATATCTTTGTAGGGGGCACAATTCAATCAGTAACACTTGGCAACCCAGGAGGAGCTCCTAGGGTTCTGCACCAGACAATCGTCTTTGTCTCCGTGTTAACACAGCATGGTAACCTGCTAAGAAAATGGTCCCATAATTTAGGCAACATTATTAGTCAAATAAATCTTTAAACTAAAAAAGAAAATGTCCAGTTAATTTCTGCTTGAGGGCTATGCTTTTTTTTTTTTTTTTTTAAGGAGTAGGAAAAAGGAGGAAAAAAGATAATCAGAATTATCATTTTCTTTATAAGCTTAGACCAGGTTGGTTAAGTGCCTGAGTTCAGAAGGGTTTTTCTATATCTTTGAGAATACAAATGCAGGCATTGTGGAGTTAAAATTCTTGTTCTTAGTATAACCTTGGACATTGATCTTGATGGTACCACTGAAAGGTTTCCTCCTTATTTTTGAGCTTTTACCAAGTCTTTGCAGTGTGCAGGAGTTCCAACAGGACAAATAAGATGCTGTCCATCTTCAAATGACACTCACCCTTGTTTTCTCTTCAGAGGTAGAAAAATACCACCAAAAACTATCTTTGCCTTTGGGCAAACATAATTTAAAAGGATGTAGTATATCAAATAAAAGAAAGGTAAGAGATAAACAGAGAGAATGAGAGAGAGAGAGAGAGAGAGAGAGAGAATGTATTTTTTTGTTTCTTTTTTTAGTGCTTTTATTAACACTTGAGTTCATTTTTGCTTCTAATCCCCTTTCAAAGCAAGGCATAATGTTCTTGTTTTTGACTCAACTTCATAACCTGGCAGATCAAATTTACAATCCAGAGCTGATGGTTTAAAGGCTGAGATGACTGCAGTGATGTGGAAGGTTGTTTGCCAAGCCACCTAAGATTGTACCACATTTCACGATCACCTTGTCTAAAATTCAGAAGAAATTCTAGTACATTACCAGGTGAGGTAACACAATCGGATGGACATAAACGAGACTGAGTAAAGACAATGTTTTGTGTTCTGTCTCTATTAAAGCTTGCAGAGAGTGTATTATACAAATAGATGAAAAAAATTCAAAGTTGCTTAGTAAGCTTAGAAGAGCCTCTGTGTTTATTTTAGCATTTTTAACACATTCATAGTCACTTAACTATGTATTTGGACAGCTTTTAATCTCGATGGATGAGTCACAGATCTGACTCTTGTTGCTCCTTGATGCATTCCAATGCTGATCTACCATGAAACAATCAGGGAAAGGAAAAAGGCAAGGTTTAAAAAGTTCTTGAGTGGCAAGGATAATCCATCATATGCGACCTAAGTCTTCAAATTGGTATTAGTCTAACTCTGTAGAAATACAAATGGAAGAGTTTTTCCAAACAAGCAGAGTCGACTCCGTTTTAACCCTGCCATCCCTGACTGCTGGTGAGTACTAAAGGGGCTTGCTAGTTTAGTCATCAGCTTACCCTGTTTCGCTCATTCACTCTCCTTAGTTGAACTTGTGCTGTTGTTTGAGTCCTGGCTGACTCCGTGGTTTAGTTTCGGACATTGCTATATAACTCTTACTAAAACAGTGTTTTCAAAAATCACCTATTGTTCTCTAAGAACCCTTGTTACTTACAGGGCAAAATTCAAATGTCTTCACTTTGTGCTCAAGGCCCTATCCAACATGTCCCTTCACTTGTGCCTGAAGCTTCAGTGAAACCAGTCCAGCTTTTTGTGCACAGACTACACGACTTCTCGCAGCCTTTTGTGTATGTTGTTTATTCTGCTTGAAATCATCTGTAGTTAATTTAAGTTCTACCCATCCCTCAAGCTTCACCTCCTTCCTGAGGCATGTAAGAGCTATCTCTGAAATTTAGCTTTGTGATTATCTAACCTAAGTAATTTATTTGAAAAGATATAGATGTATTTTACATATTTTTTCTTCCCTTGACAAATATCAAAGAGCAACATTAAAATATTTTGACTCAGAAAATATCAAGGATTATAAGGTAACATTATGTTGGTCAGAAGGGTAACCCAGAAGAATGTTTCTGATTGGATTAACTGGTCATTAGTCTTACCAACAGCAGCTAGACCTCCTTAGGAGAAAGGAAACCAACAACAGATTTCCTCCCTTGCAGCAATTCTGATACAACTGCTTTAGGGTAGACTATTGATTGCTAGTGAGCAGCTGGTTTTTTCTCTCTAAGATAGAAGTCAAGGGGGCAGAGACATTTTTCAAGGTTATAGTCTTGGGCTGTTGCAGTAGCTTTATATGCATTTCAAAAAGGATGATAGTACTCTGGCTTTTCTATAGATACATAATTCTAAAGTCTGAAAAGTCTCCTTTTTAAAAAAGTTTTGGCTTTGGTGTTCTCTACAATGCTTTAATTCAGCTTCAAGGCTGATCTCTTGAGGACATTTGAAATAATGGTTCCAGTGGGAAGCCATAATCTCGATCTGGTCATTTTACAGACACCTCTTATTACTGCTTTTGTCCAAAGTATGAAAACAATGGTTGCTGTTGTAATTTGGAGGCTTCAAAATGGTTCTCGCATTCAACTTTGATTGCAGCCTACAGGCAGAGAACAGATTTAAAGCTGTGTTCTTTTTAATTTCAGTTTGCAGACTTGATAGTTGTTAAGTTTATTTCTCCCTCATAGATTTTGCTAAAAGTGACAAGAAAGCCAAGAAATTGACCATTATGAATATGCTATTTTCCCTGACACTGGAGCCTCTATTAGCACTACATGGACATTCTTCCAAAAAGCAGAGGCAGTGTGACCCACTATTCTGCTATTCCATTATAAAGGTCACCAGCTTTTGAGCTCGTTTGCCTCTGCTAAGCTGTGACACTTTTTCTTTTCAACTTTTATTTTAGATTCAGGGAGTACATGTGTAGTATTGTTATTTGGGTATATTACATGATATTGAGGTTTGGGATATGAATTATCCCATTGCCCAGGTACTGAGCATAGTACACAATAGTTTTTCAATCCTTGCCCCTCTCACCACCTCCCTATTCTGATAGTCCCAGTTTCTATTGTTGCCATATTTATGTCCATGACTTCTATGTTGATCTTTATGTTTAGCTCCCACTTATAAGTGAGAACTTGCGATTTCAGTTTTCTGTTCTTGTGTTAATTTGCTTAACATAACGGCCCTAAGCTACATTCATGTTCCTGCAAAGGACACAATTTCATTCTTTTTTATTATGGCTTCATAGTATTTCATGGTGTATATGTACATTTTCTTTATTCACTCCACCACCAATGGGTACCTGGATTGATTCCATTTATTTGCTATTGTGAATAGTGCTGTGATGAACATGTGAATGCATATGTCCTTTAGGTAGAATGATTTACATTTTTTTTTGGATATATACTTAGTAATGGGATTTCTGGGTCAAATGGCAGTTCTAAGTTCTTTGAGAAATCTCCAAACTGCTTTCCTCTATGGTGGAACTAATTTACGTTCCCACTGACAGTGTATAAATACTCCCTTTTCTCCACAGCCTTGCTAGCAACTGCTGTTTTTGAACTTTTATTTTAGGTTCAGGGGTACATGTGCAGGTTTGTTATACAGGTAAATTATGTGTTATGGTGGTTTTGTGTACAGATTATTTCACTAAGCATAGTACCTGATAGGTAGGTGTTTGATCCTCACTCTCCTCCCTCCCTTCACCCTAAGGTAGACCCTGGTGTCTGCTGTCCCCTTCTTCCCACACGTAAACAATATTTAGCTCCTACTTATAAGTGAGGACACGTGGTATTTAGTTTTGTGTTCCTATGTTAGTTTACTTAGGATAATGGCCTCCAGCTCCAATGTTGCTGCAAAAGACATGATTTCATTCTTTTTTTATAACTGTGCAGTATTCCATGCTGTATGTAATGTACCAAATTTTCTTCATCCAGTCTACCACTGATGGGCATTTAAGTTGATTCTATGTCTTTGCTATTGTGGATAGTGCTATAATGAACATACATGTGCATGTGTCTTTACAGTAGAATGACTTATTTTCCTATGGCTATAGATCCACTCATGAGATTGCTAGGTTGAGTGGTAATTCAGCTTTGAGTTCTATGAGAAATTTCCTAACTGATTTCCACAATGGTTGAACTAATTTACAGTCCCAACAGCAGTGTACAAGCATCCCCTTTTCATTGCAACCTCACCAATATCTGTTATTTGTTGACTTTTTAATAATAGCCATTCTGTCTAGTGTGAGATAGTATCTCACTGTGGTTTTGATTTGCATTTCTCTGATGATTAGTGATGTGGAACATCTTTTTTTATGTTTGTCACCCACTTGCATGTCTTCTTTTGAGAAATGCCTGTTTGTGTCTTTTGCCCATTTTTAAATTTTTTTTTCTATTTTTGCTTGTTCATTTTAAGTTCCTTATAGATTCTGGATATTAGACCTTTGTTGGATGCATAGTTTGCTAATATTTTCTCCCATTCTGTAGGTCGTCTGCTTATTCTGTTGATAGTTTCTTTCGCTGTGCAGAAACCCTTTAGTTGAATTAGGTCCCACTTGTCAATTTTTGTTTTTGTTGTAATTGCTTTTGAGGACTTACTCATAAATTGTTTTCCAAGGATGATGTCCACATGGTGTTTTCAAAGTTTTTTTTCTAGAATTCTCATAGTTTGAGGTCTTACATTTAAAGCTTTAATTCATTTAGAGTTAATTTTTGTATATGGTGAAAAGATGGGGTCTAGTTTTTTTTCTTCCGCATATGGCTAACCAGCTGTCCCAGAACCATTTGTTGAATAGGGAGTCCTTTCCCCATTACTTATTTTTGTTGACTTTCTTGAAGGTCAGATGGCTGTTGGTATGTGGTTTTATTTCTAGATTCTCTATTCTGTTTCATTGATCTATATGCCTGCTTTTGTACCAGTACCATGCTGTTTTGGTTACTGTAGACTTATAGTATAGTTTGAAGTCAGTTAATGTGATGTCTCCAGTTTTATTCTTTTTGCTTTGCATTGCTTTGGCTATTTGTGCTTTATTTTTATTTTATATTAAATTTTTCTAGTTCTGTGAAAATTTATGTTGGCAGTTTGATAGAAATAGCATTGAATCTGTAGATTGCTTTGGGCTGTATGACCATTTTAATGCTATTGATTCTTCAAGTCCATGAGTGTGGAATGTTTTTCTGTTCATTTGTGTCTGATTGATAGGATTGCATACATTGAACCAACCTTTTATCCCAGGTAAGAAGTCTACTTGATTGTGGTGAATTAGTTTTTTGATGTGCTATTAAATTCTGTTTGCCATATTTTGTTAAGGATTTTTGTGTCAATGTTTACTGGGGACATTGGCCTGTAGTTTTTGAGAAAATACTTTTATTTTTAGGAGATACATGGTGAAGTAAAGTAATAATGCTTATAATTTATTTTGAAGCAGCTGAGTAAAAAGTTAAATACTGTATCATGGTCTATGTATTGATCTATTGATCTATCTATCTATCTATCTATCTATCTATCGTCAATCTATAAAATAGCCTGTCTTTCTATCTTTGTGCTATCTATCTCTCTGAGCAGAAGAGGAAGCCAATGTAGCAAATTGTTAAGAATTGATTAATTTAGGTGAAGTGTATGTGGGTGATTATTGGCTTATTCTTTCAACTTTTCTTTGACAATAGCTGTAATCTAAGGTTTAGGAAATATTAGCAGGTTGACAGAAAGTGGAAAACTATTTAAAATGCTTAATTCACTCAGAATTTTCTATGAAATGACTATGTTTAACTGCTGCATTTTTTTACCCTAAGAACTGGTCATGCCTTAATATCTGCTATATTTTATTGTTAAATTATCTGTCCCCCCAGCTAGTAATGAGCTCTTTGGAGCAATAATTTTGATTTTCAGCTGTTGATATCCCCCAGTTCCTTGAATGGTACCTGGCACCGTTAGATGCTCAAGAAAAATATCTATTGAGTAAAATAAAAAGAAAGAAAAGAAAATACAGGCAATAAAATAAACTGGAATTAACACAAGCCTCTTTCTTTTTTTTTTTGAGACTGAGTCTGGCTCTGTCGCCCAGGCTGGAGTGCAGTGGCCGGATCTCAGCTCACTGCAAGCTCCGCCTCCCGGGTTTACGCCATTCTCCTGCCTCAGCCTCCCGAGTAGCTGGGACCACAGGCGCCCACCACCTTGCCCGGCTAGTTTTTTGTATTTTTTAGTAGAGACGGGGTTTCACCGTGTTAGCCAGGATGGTCTCGATCTCCTGACCTCGTGATCCGCCCGTCTCAGCCTCCCAAAGTGCTGGGATTACAGGCTTGAGCCACCGCGCCCGGCAACACAAGCCTCTTTCTATCTCTGAATCTTTTCTTTAATCTTTAATAATTCAAAATGATATAATCGAGTCATGCGCTGAACACTTCTACCCCTTATTCTGAGTACTTCTCTGGTATTATTTCTCTGATTTTTAAAATATAAGGTCTTTAATATTTTACTTTTAAATATACAAATTTAACATAAAAATATACATATTAAAAACATTACTTAGTGATAGAACATGTAAAGCCAGCAATCCATTTTCCATTGCCATCTCCATGAAGAAACAATAATTTTTAAATCTTTTATTTGCTTTCTTTGCAGTGGTTATGTTCTTATTTACAGTGATATGCTTATGCTATTATTTTCTTATTTTCCAAACTGAGAGAGATCACTTATTGACTTCCTGTTTTGACTGGCAAAGATTTATCTGTTTAGGGACACTCCCTCCCCTCCCCTAGCCTTCCATATATATGTGTATATATATGTATATATATCACTTAAAGTAGGTGTGTGTGTGTGTATATATATATCTACTTTAAGATATATCTACTTTAAGTTATCAAAAATCAATATTTTCTTAAATACATTCATTTATTATATAGTTTAAAATTTTTCCTAGTGTTTCTAAGTGCTCCTTATTTTGTCCAGTTTCCATCCATATACCTTTAAATTTTTCTAAATTTTCTACAGTTTGTATGCTATTTGACCTCCTCTCCTTTTTTCCCTGAAGGCCTGTTTTCTTTTGCTCTTGATTGTTGGCCTGATTGTTCTGCAGATCTGTTGTTAGCTGCATTTGGGGGCCTCCCTTAGCCATTTTGTTAGGTTGAACCATTTCAAGTTTCCTTACCTTTCTCTTTGTGGTTAGCTCTATTATTTTCTGAAGTATATTGTTCAGTAAAATCCTTAGAAATTCTTAAATTAACCTAAGCAGAATTTATTTAAATTTGTGCATTTACAAATATATATATTTATTTTATCTTACATTTGACTGATAATTTTGCAGAGTAGAATATTAATTGCTGAAAATAATTTTCTCTCATATTTTTGCTCTAGCAACATCCAGGGTTATTGATGGGAAACCCCAGGTCATTCTCATTCTTGGTTAACTAAACCTGTATTTTCTCATTTGTTGTATTCAAGTCTGGCATTATAAAACATTATAAAATTTCTAATAATGTTCCTCAGGTCTTTTTAACTCAGTTGTTTTTTTTTTTTTTTTTTTTTTTTAGATCAGTGTTTTGGAGACACAGTGGGAATTTCCAATCTAGTGACTTTGTTATCTCTGAAAATTTCTCTAGTATTATTTCTCTGACAATTTGAATCTTCCAATTCTTTTTTTGCTTCTGATACTCCTTTTATTTGAAAGAATCAACATTCCATCCTTGTTTCATAGATGCCATATATTGACTACGTCTGAAGGTTTAATCTATGGTCTCAGAGAGCATCTTTTCTCTTGAGCCTCTCAATTTCCCTTGAGAAGGTGCCCTCTTAAGAATGGACACCTGGCTCCCAGGATTTTATACCTGGCATGTAGAAGGTAAGCGGGAACACCAATGTTTCACATAGAACTTTCAACCAAAGCCGCTGCTTCAGCCTTGTGCCTCAACTCTACCTTGTTTTGAATCTGGCTGAGCATTCACAAGATTTGATGAGGAAAATTGTCCCTCTGTGAGCAATTTTGTTCATATTTTTCTCCATTTTGATTAATCAGTTTCCAGAACCTTCCAACTCCTTTCCTTCTTCCAAATATATTTTGAAATATATTATTTTGCCAATATCCACTTTCTTGTCTCTTATTGCCTTTTTTTATTCCTTGTTTTTATTGCACTTACTGTTTTCTTTATTACAAATTTGGTGGGATCTTATATTTTGAGTTTTAATTCTATGTTATGTTATTTTGTTGTTTAACTTGTTTCAGCTGTAGCCATTGGAAGCTCCTCATGTTGGCTCCTATGTCCAAGATCAGGCATTGGGTGTGCTAATTGCTACTAGGTTGTCTTTACTTCTAGGCCTTCTCTGAGGACAAAGCTAGGTAACACACATAGGCACTAATCCTCGTATCTATATACATCCATATACACATATTTATAATTGTTATTATATCTATCCATCTGTTTTTATGTTAAGCTAAAAATGAGTTCATACTGATATCACTAATTCTAATCCAGCACTGCTAGTGTCATTCTAGTTAGTGTTTTTTTTTTTTTTTTTTTTTTTTTAAATTTTTTTTTTTTTTTAATTTATTTATTATTATTATACTTTAAGTTGTAGGGTACA